>NC_057801.1:786606307-786896616 GCF_018294505.1 Triticum aestivum
ACCTCTAGTTATATGTATATATAGTGATACATGGTCACATGGACCCAACACAAGCGACACAATGCTGATAAGGGTACTGAGCGAAGATGCACAAGTACCAAAGAGACCAACCTAACAGCTCAAGCCATTGCCATCCATCTCGCATCCATACTCAAAGAATCTCCGGTTGCAGTTGAGGTCAGGCTAGTTCCTCGTCCTGATCTCACATCATCTCTGTAGGTGTAAACATAGACACATGGATAAACCAAGAATTATATAGCTACATACAACTGGAACTTGCAAAATACTTATATATGAATGAGAGACATCTATTTAAATCTTACATCCATATGGCTCAAACGACGTCTCACTGATCCAATCATTCTTCATATTTAAGAGGGTGTAGCAAGCACACATATTATGGCTAAAACAAGTTTTGATCTCCGTGAAGAGATTATTCAGATTCCCAAATTGCTGAAATATTGATAGAGAGAGTACTAGTTTAGTTATTAGAATCTGGAAAAGAATAAAAAGCAAAATATCAGAAAAATAAATCATGTGGCTTAGGTGTATACCTCACAGTATTCAGCTCCATGCTTTATCAGGTTCTGAACCAACCTAGTGTTATTGATATAGATGTATCGTTCAACATACCTAGGTGACCAATCATTGTATCGAAGGTCGTATAGGAACTCATTCATTGGATACCCATATGGAGGTCTCATAGTCATAGTTTACTTCTAGTTCCAAATAACTAGGGTGTCGAAATGCTAAGAGGCGGTAGTAGAGATCGTTCCATGGAACAAGTCTCCCCAAAAACATCATCCAGCTCCATCACACCCTGGTGGAGAGTTACAAAGAATTCTAGTTTTTCTTAAACGGTGCCCAATAAAATTGGGTGCCCCAAGGCAATATGAGGAAATTATGGACTGTTGCTGGGTCACTACTTGCATACCCAAATATTAATTAGTTACTGTGGACATAGTATTCCATGAGTATATTCATCAAGAACACATAGTAATAGAAGTCCTTCTCTTTTGTATCGTAAAGGTAATAAAGTCTACCTACACTTGAGATAGTTCTTGCATTAGGGATACAACTTCCATATTTTATTTAATTAATTTTCCACATTGTCATGTACTGCTAAGCAATGTTGTGGGATATGGCAGAATAGTACCTCATGGTCTCTAAAAGACGAAGATTCTTGAGGGATACCCACTCGTATTTAGTCAAACTACCAGGGAATAGTCTAGATATAAGATTCATAAGATCCTCCATATCTTTTCTGGCTTCGTATCGGTCATGAAAAACTCGTCCCACATTAATTATCCTCAGATCTCCACGACAAGTCATGTAGCTGGTAGGGTTCGAGACACTACCATGTCTGATTTCGCATCGTGTCGCGTATGAATGACCTGCACGATCCCAAAAGAATATAAGAATGAATCAACTATCTCTAGACCTGATCTCTAGACATTAGTCAACATATTAAATGTATGAGGCAATGCACCTCATCCTTTTTCGCCAATATTATGTCATGTCTAGTTGTAGGCCATCAACAACAAAAAATGGTTGGTTGCATATTCCCCGAATTGAGGACGAAGTGAATCACTCGTAGACCACTATATATTTCTGGATTGTATGGGCAAACACACTAAACTATGCTTGCATAATTAAGTCAGCACCATAGCTAAAAAGTTTTCAGTATGCCCAAAAATTGCATCTCCAATCTCACTACAGTTATTCTTAATTATTCTCTAAGACCACTACTCTGATAGGGTATTCTGAACAGTTCTTGATCACTCAATTTGCATTGTGCCGTTAATGACATCAGCATTGGATTCTTCATCAAAGTACAAGGTTCTAACAAACCCACCGAAGACTTTCTGCATGAATGCACATGTATGTTGTCCGTTAGAGGTTAGAATACATTTACTTACTCTATGGAATAATAAATAAAATGTGTTTGGATAGACAAGAGTTAGTGGTTTCAATTAATACTATACAACTAACATTCTCTTATATACATCTAGGTAAGAATAATTGGATCTAGCAGAAACTTTGGTCTAGTTTTTATGGTTATGAATTTATATTACAATCAGATTTATGTAATATCATAACAGTGAACTTGGATTTGTTAGGAAAACATAGGAGAACTAATTGGCTTTTAACTATTCAACAAGCCTAACACTCAAAAATACACCTAAATATCAAAAAAAGTGTAGTTTAGCCCAAGATCCGAATTGGAAGTAGGCATGGCCTTTTACTTCAGGTATAGAATTTTATATTTTTTGAAATATGTTTGATGGAATTTATGATAGATTTATTTGGACAAAAAAAGAATTTATGATCAATATTATGTGTTGCCCCCCAAAAAGGAAAGTACTTCTATTTCTTTGGGTCAAACTTAGAAACGACCTACATAAACATTATAAGGTTTTTTTGCAACTTAATATGAAAGATTTTTGGAAAAGGAGGATCTATGGACACAGGTTGTAGATCTCTTTTCCAAAAATAAATTATGGTTGCTAGGGGTAGTATAACTTATGGTTACATGGTGACATAGCGATAGTAAACAAGACATGGAGGTAGTATAACTTATGGTTGCTGGGGACGTGGTCTCTTTGCATCCAATACACCTCCCATTCGTTGCTGCTCTCAATCAGGCTGCTCTGCTTTGGTAGGGTTGCCTAACCAGATTACTTTTCTAGTTTGAATCGAGCTTTCTTGTTTCCATATCTGATCAACACATGCACTGGATGTATACCACCAGCATCATGAATGCTATGAAGTTCCCTTTCCATCAAGAGAGGTCATGGAGCACCCTAAGTTTTCTTCACGAGACTGTGAAGTTCTTTGCCCCTACCATTCGTTGTCATTAACTTAGATAAAACTCTTGGTTGATAAGGCTTTTTGCTGTACAAAAAGAAGGCCTACATGGTACATGTGTTTCAGGATTGTAGTTTAATTCCCACCACATCTACATGGAGCCATAGGCCATGGCGCATCACATCACATCTGTGGGTGGGTACTGAAAGCCTCTTCTCTGACTTTGCCCAAAAAACCACCAAAGGGTTGGAGTATGGATGGTTTGCGAGATATTTGGATGGTTTGTGGCCTTTGGATCCTCAGTTTGAAAAAGAAATGATTGGTGGGCTTGCCATGCCCAATTAAAAAATATGTAAGTAATTTTAAGTTGCTCCTAAGTGATATGGACCTTTATGCAATTGCATTGCATTGTGAGGGTCTAAATGTAAAAGAACAAGGCAATTATTATGCTCCCTCCATCCCAAAATAAGTTTAGTACAAAGTTGTACTAAGGTTCAGACAATCTTTTTATGATGGAGGAAGTAATATATTCCTTTCCTTTTAAGAAAAGGAAAAACATACGTACCTAATTAATACCCCATTTTTAGTTCCAAATATATCCTAAAAATAAAAAGTTTGTCACATCCATGTGGTGTATAGTGTGAAAATTCATATAATAATAGTAAATGCTACTAGTTGACAATTTCATGGCAACACTCAAATCAACTTTGCTAAATTTCTTTTAACAAAGCAACACAACCATAGAGTACAAAGCACAAAGTGTGTGTCAGACCATATAAAAAGAGAGAAAGATTAGGTACATATGGCATGTGTGTTAAGGTCAAATGCATACAATAGAGTTATTCGAATCATTAGTTTAGTGTTAGAGGTTGAGCATGTTAAAAATACTCACTAATTGATTTTTAAATGGTTGAGTGTTATAAATTGGCATATTTTTTTGTAAGGAAAACCAATAATAAATGAACATAGGAGTAAATTGGTGAAGTAAAAAAGTTTACAATAAGCATAGAGCGTATGTTCATTTAGATTAATTAATAACAAATAACAAAGTCAAGAGGATAAATAATGCATCCACATAAAGTGGGGGTGAAAGCGGAGTTTGTACTAACAGTACGATTTTCAGAACTATCTGCTTGAAGAAACCAGGCTTTCTTCGGCTTTGGCATATCTGAGGTGTGCAAACAAGATGGATTAATCCAAAATTATGAACAAGAAAAAGGATTGTAGAGAGAGAGGGGGGGGGAGGGAAAAGAGAGGATGAGAAACACACTTGATGAAAAAACCAACAGAGAGATCTCTAGATCTGTGAGAGATGGACTTTTAGAGATGACTAACAATGCAAATGCAGTGCAAGATGAACATACATAAAAAAACAAAGAGTGGGAGGCTAACCTAAACCATAATCCAAGAACAAGAAAAGGAAAGGAAGAGAGAAGGAGGAGGGAAGATAGAGGATGAAAACCTCGACACACTTGAACGAAAAGATCTCAACACGAACAAAATCTCTAGATCTGCAAGAGACAAGAACTGTTAGAAATGACGACAATGTATTGCAAGAAATAGAGAGGGACGCTAACCCTAAAGAATAAGCAGCCCTTTGTGCATGTTGTTGCTGTGTGCTCGCAATAGCACTAGCCACTCCAACTTATAGAGGGCGGGGGAGTGGCAAGGCTCAAGGTGGGGTTAGCTGTCATAACTAACGTTTGGTCATATTAGAAAGAGAGTGAGAGAGAGAGAGAGAGCACGCTGTAGGGTGGAGGGAAATAAACAAGCTGCTTCCTTTGTGATGTCTTATGTGCCGTGTGTGCCATACCATCGGTAGGTGGTTCCTTCTTAACATGGGCTGTTAACGCCGTCTTTGCGCATGTCCTTCTGTCAGTAGCCGTGTGTGCCATACCTGCTCTTCCATCAGGGGAACGATGAATGCTCTCTTGCCGAAGTAGACGGACAATTACTGTGAAACTTTCTTCCTTAACCTTTGATATTGGCTGAAAGAGGCAGATATCTCCCTCTTGAACACAGTTTTCATGGACAAATTTTCCCAAATAAAGGTTGCTCCTACCTGCATTATTACGCAAGCCTGATTTCCTGACATAAAATCTGCACTTCCATTCCTTGTTCTTACAAGGCAGCTGGAGTATGATATTTGTAGCTTCACATGGGAAGTACTTGAGCGCATAATCCATATGTATTACCTAATTTAAAAAGGGATATAATGTGTTGGTGATAATGTTGAGCTGTTTTATTTTACAACCGATGTGTTGAGTATGTATTTTGTACTGCACGTGTATTGGAGTTGTGGCCCACCTGTTAGTCTTGTATAGTTGAGGTAGAGGCCTTCCCTTGTAATATATATGCGTGCACCAGCACTCCAACCAACACATCGTATTGCAAATAATCTGTCTACATGGTATCATCCTCTCCGGTCTAACCCTAGGGTCAGCCGCCGCCGCCGCCGCGCCTCCCCACGCTGCTGCCACGCCTCTCCTTTCACTAACATGCACCGCCGCTGCCTGTGCCTTGCTTCCGCCCACGCGTCCCAAGCTGCTGCTGCCCGTGCGTCCTGTGATCGCTGCCGCCCCGTGCCTTGTGCCGCTGCGTCCCGCGCGCCAAGCAATCTCCGCGTCACAGCCGCTGCAACTTTGCACCCGCACGCCGAGCCAGCCGCCCTATCTTCCCACACGCGCGCCTGCTTCCTTCAGCCGCCGTGCCGTCTCCCGCTACAGCAGCGCCCTGCCGCTGCTGCCACCTCTTCTCCCAACCCTAACCCTAGCCGCTACCCCACACGTCGCCGCCATGTCATGGCCCTCCTCCCCCGGCTCCTCCACCACGCACTCGTCCAACCCGTTCGCTGGTCCCGAGCCCTCTGTTGCCGCCATCCATGACCTCAATATTGAGGCCCGGGTCCCCATCCGTCTCGACAGCTCAAGCACGTCGTACTATGCCCAGAAGACCTATTTCAACCTCATATTCCACGAGTACTATCTCATCGAGCATATTGGCGGTTCCGTGGAAAGCGCGTACATGTGCGGCGATCCGTAGTGGTCCGCCATCGAGGCCACGATCATCCGTTGGTTCTACCAGACGGTCTCGAAGGACATCTTCCACACGCTCGTCACCGAGGACGACGACGCCTGCACCGTGTGGGCCAAGATCAACGCGCTCTTCACTAATAACAAACTCTAGTGCCTTGTTTTCTTGTAGCAGGAGTTCTTCGGCTGTCACCAGGACAACTCCACCATCGACGAGTACTGCATGCGGCTCAAGATGCTCGCCGACGAGCTTCATGACATCGGCGCTAAGGTCTGTGACGACCTCATGCTGAGCACACCGCGGGGCTTAATGAGGACTTCAGCAACGCGGCGTCCAACCTCACCCTGCTGCCGCAACCCATGTTCCAACGCGTCGTCACGTACTTCAAACTTGAGGAGCGCCGAATGACGAAGCTGAAGCAGCGGGTCTAGCACACCACTCTCGCCGCCGGTACCACCCGCAACGGCCCTGCTCCTGCCCCCCGCTAGTCCGCGCTGCCAGCACCCACCAGCTACTACCCGCTGCCGCCCGCTCCGCCTGCGCCCCCAGTGCCTCCCCAGCAGCCGCAAGGTGGTGGGGGCTGGCGCAAACAACGTGGTGGCAGGGGCCGCCGCCAGCAGCAGCCACAACAGCAGCAGGCGCAGGGCGCACGGGGCGCTCCACTTCCAGCAGCCGCCTCCTTCGTGGGCTGCTGGCCAGAACCAGTGGACGGGCGTCGTCCACGCCTATCATATTCCCGTCCCGCGGGCACCAGCAGTAGGTCTCCTTGGCCCCCGTCCAGCGGGCCACCAGGCGTTCGTCGGCGCCCACTACCAGCCCTACGGTGCCCCGCTCGCGTCGCCACCCCTCGATGGCTACAGCGTGCCTGCATAGGCGCTGCCCTATGGAGGCCAGCCACCGCCGCCCTACACTCGGCGCTAGCGTCGAGCAACTATGGCGGTGGAAGCGACTGGTACATCGACTCGGGTGCTACCGCACACATGATAGCTCAGCCCGGTAACCTTTCCTCCTCCACTCCCGTTCACACTCCCACTCGCATAACCGCTGGCAACGGTTCCTCTTTACCCATCACCCATGTCAGTAGCACTAGTTTTCCTTCCAGTTCCACACCTATCACTATGTCTAACATTCTTGTTTCACCTAACTTAGTCACTAGCCTAGTCTCTGTTTGTCGTCTTACTCGTGAGAATCCTCTTACTGTTGAATTTGACGGTGTTGGTTTTTCTGCGAAGGACGTCCGTACCAGGATGGTGCTTCACCGTTGTGATAGCCCTGACGAGCTTTATCCCGTGCACACCGGCGCCTCCACTTCCACACCCGTTGCTCTCTCCACCAGCGTCGACCTTTGGCATGCTCGCTTGGGCCACCGCAACCCCGCCGTTTTGCATCGGATTCTTAGGAGTTTTTCTTTCTCATGTAATAAGCTCGATGAGCATACTTGTGAGGCTTGTCGTTTGGGCAAGCACGTGCGCCTTCCCTTTAGTGCATCTACTTCAGTTTCCTCTTTTCTGTTTCAGTTGATTCATAGTGATGTTTGGACGTCTCCCGCTGCGAGTAACACGGGCTATCTATACTATTTGGTGATTTTAGATGATTATTCTCATTATGTGTGGACTTTTTCTCTTCGTCGTAAATCCGATGCTTTAGCCACACTCACCACCTTTTATTCCTATGTCACCACTCAGTTCGGTCGTGCCATACTTGCACTCCAAACTGATAACGGAAAAGAGTTTGACAATGTAGCTCTTCGCTCCCTTCTCGCCTCTCACAGTAGAACTGCCGCGCCGAGCGCATTCTCTGCACTCTTAATGACTGCGTTCGCACATTGCTCTTTCATGCTAATGTGCCCGCTCGGTTCTGGCCTGATGCCCTCGCCACCGCCTCTCTCTTAGTCAACATTCGTCCGTGTCGTCCCCGGTGGAACTACGCCCCTCACCACCTTCTTTTCGGTACACCACCGTCCTATGATGGTCTTTGCATATTTGGGTGTCTCTGTTATCCTAGCACCGCGTCCAAACTTGCACCCCGCTCCGTCCGATGCACCTTCCTTGCATACCCTCCCAACACCAAAGGTTACCGGTGATATGATCTTGTCACCCATCGTGTGTACACCTCAAGGCACGTGTACTTCGTCAAGACGGTGTTCCCTTTTTTTCAGGTTCCTCCGGCCGCTCCTCCTTCGGCTCTGCCCCCCACGCCCGCTCGGTTCTAGCCTGATGCTCTCTCCATCGCCTCTCTCTTAGTCAACATTCATCAGTGTCGTCCCCGGTGGAACTACGCCCCTCACCACCTTCTTTTTGGTACACCACCATCCTATGATGCTCTTCGCATATTTGGGTGTCTCTGTTATCCTAGCACCACGTCCACGACACCACACAAGCTTGCACCCTGCTCCGTCCGATGCATCTTCCTTGGCTACCCTCCCAACACCAAAGGTTACCGGTGCTATGATCCTGTCACTCATCATGTGTACACCTCAAGGCACGTGTACTTCGTCAAGACGGTGTTCCCTTTTTTTCAGGTTCCTCCGGCCGCTCCTCCTTCGGCTCCGGCCCCCACGCCCCCTACCTGGTGCGATGCGTGGAGGCAACCCCCAGCGCCCCCTCCCTGGCCCGGCGCCTTCTGCCGCTCCATCCCGGGTTCTTGACTCCCTCACTGGAGGTTGAGTCCAACTGGGCCCCCTGGTCCCCAGCTTCCTCGCACGAGGTCGAGCCCGCGGGCACCACACCCGCCACCCCGGCCGGCGCCGCCACTCCTGCGATGGGCTCGACCTCGACCTCGCCCGTCGCCTCCTCTGTGGCTGGCTCGGCTGGCGCCGTCGCGGCTCCTGATGCCGCGGCCCCCGCCTTTGACGCAACAGGCGCCCCCGTTCTGGCCGCGGCCCCCGCTGCCGCAGGCGCCCTTGTTGTGGCCGTGGCCCCTGACGCCGCTGTGGTCCCCGCCGCCCTCCCCGGCTCGGTCACCCGTGCCCGTGTAGGAGTGCATCGACCGAGCACGCACTACTCCTCCGACGAGTATGCGTGCGCTTCTTCGACATCGACGCCATAACCCATCCCCACCTCCTCTCATGCCGCCCTTCGGGTTCCCCATTGGTTGGCTGCGATGCAGTAGGAGTTTGACGCCCTACAGCGCAACCGCGCATGGCAGCTTGTTCTGCGACCCCTCCATGCCAACATCATCACTCTAGCGCTACAAGGCTCGATGGGTGGTTCGTGGTTTTCGGCAGGGCACGGGCGTGGACTTCGCCGACACCTTCACCCCTGTTGTGAAACTAGGCACGATTCGCGCCGTCCTTCAGCTGGCCGTCTCGTGCGCCTGGCATGTGCATCAGTTGGACGTTTCCAACGCCTTCTTGCACGGTCATCTCGCCCAACAGGTATTCTGTGAGCAGCCCACTGGTTTCGTCGACGCCGAGCACCCCGACTTCGTGTGCTTGCTATCCCGCTCTCTGTACGGGTTGAAGCAGGCGCCTCGGGCTTGATACCAACGCATCGCAGCCTTCCTGCAATCTCTAGGATTTCGGTCCACTCGCTCCGATGCCTGACTCTTTGTGTATCATCAGGGAGCTGACACTGCATATCTGCTGCTCTACATCGACGACATCATCCTCACGGTGTACGCCCCCCATCTCCTTCAGCAGCTGACTGCTCGTCTTTGTGATGAGTTCGTCCTCAAGGACTTGGGGACCCTGCACTACTTTCTCGGCATCGAGGTGTTTCGTCGGGCTGACGGTTTCTTTCTGCATCAACAGAAGTACGCCCACGAGCTCCTTGAGTGTGCCGGTATGCTTAACTACAAGCCGGCACCCACCCCCGTCGACACGAAGGCGAAGGTCTCTACTCTGGAGGGGTCTCTCACGTCCGATGGAGCGTTTTATCGCTCTATCGTAGGTGCTTTACAGTACTTGACGCTGACTCGCCCCGACCTGCAGTACGCTGTTCAGCAGGTGTGCCTCCATATGCACGCCCCGCGTGACTCTCACTTGACTCTGGTGAAGCGTATTCTCCATTACATACGCGGCACCATGTCCTTGGGACTCACCCTGAGAGCCTCCGCCTCCACCGACCTCGTGGCCTACTCGGATGCTGACTGGGCTGGCTGCCCCGACACGCGACGCTCTACGTCAGGCTGCTGCTTCTACCTTGGGCCCTCATTGATCTCTTGGTCATCGAAGCGACAACCCACGGTCTATCGCTCCAGCGCCGAGGCAGAGTATCGCGCCGTGGCCAATGTCGTGGCTGAGTGCTCTTGGATACGTCAGCTGCTCCAGGAGTTGCTTTGTGATGTTCACAAGGCCACTCTTGTCTACTGCGATAACGTCAACACGATCTACCTCTCCGCCAACCCGGTGAACCATCGACGGACGAAGCATATTGAGCTCGATATTCACTTCATGCGCGAGCAGGTTGCCCTTGGACGTGTTCGGGTTCTCCACGTGCCGACGACGCAACAGTTTGTTGATGTGATGACTAAGGGATTGCCTACTCCCGTCTTTGAGGAGTTTCGGTCCAGTCTCTGTGTCTCCGGTGACGCTTCGACTATGGGGGTGTTGAGTATGTATTTTGTACAACACGTGTATTGGAGTTGTGGCCCACCTCCTAGTCTTGTATAGTTGAGATAGAGGACTTCCCTTTTATTATATATGCATGCACCAGCATCCCAATCAATACATCGTATTGCAAGTTATCTGTCTACACGAAGTACTACAGACACTATTGATAATGCTAAATTGTTGTCATACACATGACTTCAACTGATGAGGCAAAAACAATATTGATTAAGTATTTAGTAATTATATATATTGCAAACCAGAACACCGTCTTTCCCAAATAGTATCATAACTAGAAACTGTGAGTAGCGACAGACACAGAGCAATTCATAAGAAATGCGGTTGATAAAACTGACGTACCAGCACTGCTGCGTACCAGGTCGCCAATGTTTACATTTGCCTTCTTCATCCGTACAACAAGCACGGGGATTTCAGATTGAATTTTCTCTACAAGTGCACGTATTTTCGCCTTCTGTGCTTCATTAAGATAGCACCGTGGTGATAAGACATAGTCATCCGAATCCATTTGCAGACCATCTGACTCCACAGAATTGTCTACAGCTGTAAAAAAGGTTCAACAGTAAGAGAACATGTGCTGGAGGGTAATTGAATAATCTGAGGGCACAACTTATAACCTGAGAATTCTTCGGAAGAAGATATTGCAGGCATCTTTGCTGATTCTGTGTAACAGTACAAGTTTCCTTCTGGCTTCCATCTGAATCTGAACCTTCCCCTGCTGACGACTGAGTAGCGCCATCATGAGAACTGCTTGAATTACCAACATAGCGACTGCTTGTTCTTTTAACATCAGAGGCAGCCTTCATCCTTTCACAGCATGTTTTCCTGATGAATCTTATCATCCTCTCACAGCATTCACAATGGTTGCTCATCTTGGATACATCATGTAAAATGAATCATGTACCATGTCAGGTGGCACTATATATTCAAATTTCTGTTTGTGCAACTAGTAATACCCTAAAATCACTCAAGATTCATAACTATGACCTAAACTCTTTTGAGGGTAAGCATCGACTTTCTTTGTTTACAAATAACAGAAGCAACAAAATGCTGCGAACACTACACATATCTAATGCTGCCATGAAAATCTGTTTTGATTATCATGTAACAAGAAAGTAAAACAGAAATAAAATAAAATTACAAATACTGCTGATCTATGAAGGTGTGTTAGAAGAAAAGACATTGGTAGATTCCAAGCAAGAGAGCAACTTGGCAGAAGAAGCTCTGCCTTGATCTTTCTGATGCATGCAGTATTTTTCTGACTGGATCTATTGATCACTAGGATACCTTTGTGATGTTACAAGGGTGGTACGTGCAGATCTAAATAAATCACTGATATCTCTATAAAAAATAAATAAAACACTGATGATTAACAACCATAGAACAGTCAGTTTCTGAAATTCCTATCATTGTACAACATGACTGTTTTATACTACATATCAGTTTCCAAAATTTAGCTGAAATAAAAAGAAAGCCAAGCAACCAAGATAAAAAAATATACAGCTGCTCTGTGCAGGTGTGGAAGAAGAAAAGACATACTAAATTGTAAACAAAGAAAGTAACTTGGCACAAGAAGCTCTGTCTTGATCTTTCAGATGCATGCAATAATTTTCTGACTGGGTCTATTGATCACTAGTTCACTACGCTCCATTTGTGATGCTACTAGGGGGATAAATGCAGATCTTAATCAATCACTGATATATCTCTTAAAAAGGAAAAACAATCACTGATGGTTAACAAGTATAGAATATTCAGTCTCAGCAATTCCTATCATTGTATAACAAGATTGCTTTCTATATCCTACCAGTTTTGACAATCGGCAGAAACAAAAAGGGAAGCAAAACCAGCAAAACAAATATTAAAAAAAATACTGCTACTCCATGAAACATGCAGGTGTAGAAGACGAAAAGACATGACTAAATTGCAAAAAGAGAGCAACTTGGAAGAAGAAGGTTGCTGTGGTGCTGAAGGGTGCTGCGCCTGTGCTAGAGCAGACTGTACCAAGGGAATGCTAGTTCTGGCTTACTTATGAAGAGGGGCGTCCAGGCACTGGAAGGGCACACACGGGCCAAAAGTCATTTATGATGGGAGCTGCATGCAGTCTTCTCATATTCCCAACACATAAATCCGAGGAGGATTAATGCCATGGTCAACCGGAGCAACTCGAAGGACTAAGGGCACCGCGACGGAGCCTTCATGAAGGATATGATGTCCATGGCTGCCACCCCTGTAGGCCAATACAAGATTGGACAAGTGATGTACCCAGCACGCTCACCCCTCCGACGCATCCTAGCTCCACCAACCACTAGCAACAACCCACCCGTGTGGCCATGGCCGCTCGCCCGCATCCGAGGCGCAAGTTCCACCCACGAACATCGTGCCTCCTGCTGTCGCCCTGCATAAAGACACGCCCAAGACCGACCAAAGTGACCCGCTTTGGGCCAAAGGGCGCACCCGACCGAAGGGACCACAGCATACGTCCCACCTCGAACAACGAAGGAGCCACGTCAGCCCACACACAGCCGGGGAACGAGGGAAGAGGGAGAGTGGACGCATCCGGGCTGGCACACCCTTGTGTCAGCGACGGGTTGCCCGAGCTCGTCGGCTCCTCCCATCCATCCAACCTGCCTCCCCACCGGACACCTCCTGTGTCGCCCCAACTCGGCGACGAACGCACCACCACACAAAGCCACCAACTCACACCACCCACTGGCAAGGAGAGATCCCAAGAATCGCCGCCAATCGCGAAGAAAGCTCACCGATGAGTCCATCTGCGCTGCCTACTATCGTCCAGCACCCGGATCCCGGCCAGCCAGCCCACTTGGCCAGTTACTGCTGCGTCACACCACCACCCGCCATGGCCATGGCAGGGGCAGAGACCTGCAGCCCGTGCCGCCTTCGGCATGGGCCGCCAGGCCCCAGATCTGGCCTCGACCTCACCAACCCGGGCAACCAAGGCACGCCCGCTGCCACGACGCACCGCCACCGTCGACCAGCCCGGTGAGCCACCGTGCTGCTGTGCCCGACACCTAGCGCAATACCCAGGGCTGGGTGAGTGGCCCCACATCTTGCCACCCGTACGTGGGGAAGAAGAGCACCCCGCCACCACCGGCATTGGCCGGGCTTCGCCCAGTCATGTCCCTTGGCAGCGGTGAAGGAAGCGAGGAGGGATGTCCCGCCGATGGCTAGGGTTAGCCTCCCATGCACCTGGGGGTGCGTCGCAGGAGGAGATGGGTTCGTTGATCTTTCACTCCTCCAACGATACAAGATATTTATGTAGCTACCAAAATGAATTTGTATCATGGAGAATAGGAGTTGACAAATTCTTACCGAGTTGATGCACTTGTATTTCTGTTGGCCCTAAGTTATTGATAGAGTAGAAACTCATTTTGTTCTTCCTATGACCCAAAGAGGCCTTGACCCTCTCGCGAGTCAAGTGAAAATACAACAACCACGCAAAAACTTATGCCCTCAACCCTCAGCAAAACATAGTAAGTTGTTCTAATTAAGTTGACGCGCTGACAGAAATATCAGCAACACATAATAAGTTGTTCTAACTTGATGATCCAAAGTTGCTCTAGATAACAAAACGCTCACATAACTAATAAGATACTGAGGGACGGTAGATAAATAAAGGGAAAAGTATATTATTTGTCCCTGAATTTTTTTGAAAGTATAGAAATGACCCCTCAACGTCAAAAACGGTAAACATTGGTCCTTCAACTACTCAAACTGGATTAGTTTAGTCCCCTAACTCAACAAAAGTGGTTTTTATGCTGACTTGGCATAGTTTTGACCAGTCTTTGCCCATGTCGAAATTTTCTTCTTCCTTCCCAATTTTAACTCAGTTGGGCCTTTTGTTGAGCAGATGGCGCGCGCGAGCAAGAGGAGCAGAGGTAGGCGTGAAGCTTCTGTGGCTCATGGGAACCGTAGGGCCAAGGTAGGTTTGTGCCCATGGCTAGCAGCAGTGTGGCGGAGAGAAACCATGGACGCATTGGCGAGTGCCCAGGTCGAAGGTCTTCCGTGTTGTGTCTTGTACACCAGGACACCCGGCTCGAAAGGCTTCCCCTTGATTGGGCGAACAAATATGGGTCGGAGAGGAAGCGGCTTTTTTATTTCCCTCCGCCCTACAACATGCTCTCTCTCTCTCTCTCTCTCTCTCTCTCTGATATGACCAAGCGTTAGTTATGACAGCTACACCTTGAGCCTCGCCCCTCCTCCGCCCTCTATAAGTTGGACTGGCTAGCGCAAGTGCGAGTACACAACAACATCACGCATAGAGGCCTGCTCATTGTCATCATTTCTAACAATTCATCTCTCTTCAGAACTAGAGATCTCATTCGTCTCGAGATTTTTCCGTCCAAGTGTGTCGAGGTTTTCATCCTCTCTCTTCCCTCCTCCTTCTCTCTTCCTTTCCTTTTCTTGTTCTTCGATTATGGTTTAGGTTAGCCTCCCACTCTCTTTGTTTTTTATGTGCGTTCCTCTTGCACTGCATTTGCATTGTTAGTCATCTCTAAAAGTCCATCTCTCGCAGAGCTAGAGATCTCTTTGTTGGTTTTTTCATCAAGTGTGTTTCTCATTCTCTCTTTTCCCTCCCCTCTCTCTCTACAATCCTTTTTCTTGTTCATAATTTTGGATTAATCCATCTGGTTTGCACACCTCAGAGATGCCAAAGCCGAAGAAAGCCTGGTTTCTTCAAGCAGATAGTTCTGACACTCGTACTGTTAGTACAAACTCCGCTTTTCCCCCTCTTCCTGTGGATGCATTATTTATTCTCTTGACTTTGTTATTTGTTATTAATTAATGTAGATGCTTGAGGTAGACCAAGGATTCCTTAACGACTTGAACCGGACGCAAGACAATCTCAGGAATACACGAAATAATGGGGCAAACATGACGATGGTAATTTGGTTGAGCCCAAAAATGCAACTTTTTTAATTTGGTTGAAACATACAATCTCTGCTTACTGTAAACTTTTTACTACACCAATTTACTCCTGTGTTCATTTCTAACTGGTTTTCCTTACAAAAAATGCCAATTTATAACACTCAACCATTTAAAAATTAATTAGTGAGTATTTTTTTAACATGTTCCAACTCTAACACTAAAATAACAATTCAGATAACTCTATTGCATACATTCGATCTTAAGAGACATGCCATATGTACCTAATCTTTCTCCCTTTTTATATGGTCTAACACACACATTGTGTTTTCTACTCTATTGCTGCTATGCTTTGTTAAAAGAAATTTAGCAAAGTTAATTTGAGTGTTGCCATGAAATTGTCAAATAGTAGCATTTACTATTATTATATGAATTTTCACACTATACACCACATGGACATGCCAAACTTTTTTTTAGGGTATATTCAGAACAAAAACTGGGGTATTAATTAGGTACGCATATTTTTCCTTGTCTTAAAAAGAAAGGAATATATTACTCCCTCCATTCTAAAAATAATTGTCTGGACCTTAGTATAACTTTGTAGTAAACTTATTTTAGGATGGAGGGATCATAAAAACTGCCTTGTTCTTTTACATTTAAACCCTCACAATGCAATGCAATGCAATTGCATAAAGGTCCATATCAATTAGGAGCAACTTAAAATTACTTACATATTTTTTAATTATGCATGGCAAGTCCACCAACCATCTCTTTTTCAAACTAAGGTTCCAAAGGCCACAAACAATCAAAATATCTAACAAACCATCCATACTCCAACCATTTGGTGGTATTTTGGGCAAAGCCAGAGAAGAGCTTTCAATACCCACCCACAGATGTGATGTGATGCACCATGTCCTATGGCTCCATGTAGATGTGGTGGGAATTCAACTACAATCCTGAAGCACATGTACCATGTAGGCCATCTTTTTGTACAGTAAAAAGCCTCAACCAAGAGTTTTAGCTAAGTTAATGACAATGAATGGTTGGGGCATAGAACTTCACAATCTCTTGAAGTAAACTTAGGGTGCTCCATGACTTCTCTTGATGGAAAGAGAAATCCATAGCATTCATGCTGGTGGTGGTATACATCCAGCGCATGTGTTGATCAGATGTGGAAACAAGAAAGCTACCTAGTCCAACTCGATCGAAACTAGAAAAATAATCTGGTCGGCCAACCCTACCAAAGCAGAGTAGCCTGATTGAGAGCACCAACGAATGAGAGGTGTATCAGATGGAAAGAGACCACACCCCCAGCAACCATAATTTATTTTTGGAAAAGAGATCTACAACCCGTGTGCATAGAACCTCCTTTTCCATAAATCTTGAATATTAAGTTGCAAAAAAAATCTTATAATGTTTTGTAGGACGTTTTCTAAGTTTGACCCAAAGAAATAGAAGTACTTGCTTTTTTGGGGCAACACATAATATTGATCATAAATTCTTTTTTTGTGACAAATAATTGTATCATAAATTCTATCAAACATATTTCCAAAAATATAAAATTCTATACCTGCAGTAAAAGGCCATGCCTACTTCCAATTTGGATCTTGGGCTAAACTACATGTATTTTTGGATATTTAGGTGTATTTTTGGATGTTAGGCTTGTATGATTGTTAAAATCCAATTAGTTCCCCTATGTTTTCCTAACAAACCCAAGTTCACTCATATGGTATTTACATAAATTTGATTGTAATATAAATTCATAACCACAAAAACTAGACCCATATTTCTGCTAGACTAGATCTTAATAGCTAATTATTGTTACCTAGATGTATATAAGAGAATGTTAGTGGTATAGTATTAATTGAAACCACTAGCTCTTGTCTATCCAGACACATTTTATTTATTATACCATAGAGTAAGCAAATGTATTCTAACCTCTAACCGACAACATACATATACATTCATGCAGAAAGGCTTGGGTGGATTTGTTAGAACCTTCTACTTTGATGAAGAATCCAATGCTAATGTCATTAACAGCACAACACAAATTGAGTATGATATAGAAATGTTCAGAGAATACCCTATCACAGTAGTGGTCTTAGAGAATAAGGACAACTCTAGTGAGATTGGAGATGCAATTGTTGGGCATACTAAAAAACTTTCTGGCGATGGTGGTGACTTAATTGTGCAAGCATATTTCAGTGGCTTTTCCCATAAAATCCATAAATATATAGTGGCCTACGAGCGATTCACTCCGTCCTCAATTCGGGGAATATGTAACAGGCCATTTTTTTCCGCTGATGGCCTACATCTAGACTTGATAGAATATTGGCGAAAAAGAATGAGGTGCATTGTCTCATATAATTAATATGTTGACTAATGTCTAGACATCAGGTCTAGAGATAGCTGATTCATTCATGTGTTCTTTTGGGATCATGCATGTCATTCATAGAACTTCTCTATTACACGGCACGGTGCGAAATCAGACATGGTAGTCTCTTGAACCCTACCAGCTACGTGACTTGTCGTGGAGATATGAGGATAATTAATAAGGGGCGAGTTTTTCATGACCGATACGAAGCCGGGAAAGACATGGAGGATCTTATGAATCTTATATCTAGACTATTCCCTGACAGTTTACCTAAATACGAGTGGGTCAAACAATCTTTTGCTTTCAGAGACCATGATGTACTATTCTACCATATCCCACAACACATCTTCGCAGTACATGACAATGTAAAAAATTAATTAAATTAAATATGGAAGTTGTAGCCCTAATGCAATAACTATCTCAAGTGTAGGTAGACTTTATTACCTTTATGATACAAAAAAGAAAGACTTCTATTACTACGTGTTCTTGATGTACCTACTCTTGGAATACTGTGTCCACAACAACTAATTAATATTTGGGTATGCATGCAGTGATCCAGCAACAGTCCATAATTTTCGTCGTATTGCCTTGGGGCACCCAATTTTATTGGGCACAGTATTAGAAAAACTGGAATGCTTTGTAACTCTCCACCATGGCGTGACCGTGATGGACGATGTTTGTTGGCAGAGAGCAGGTTCTTAAATAGGATTCACCGTGACTACCCCTTGTTGAGACGGTTCTTATCTAGCAACCTCTTCCAGGACAAAGTGGGTAGCGAGTATGATTTCCACTTTCGAAGACTTGTTCCGTGGAGCGATCTCTACTATCGCCTCTGAACATTCCGACAAGTCAGTTATTTGAAACTGAGAGTAAAGTATGACTATGAGACGCCATATGGGTATCCAGTGAATGAGTTCCTATATGACCTTCGATACAATGATTGGTCACCTAGGTATGGTGAACGATACATCTATATCAATATCATTAGGTTGGTTCAGAACCTGATAAAGCATGGAGCTGAATACTGTGAGGTTTAAGCCACATGATTTATTTTTCCGATTCTTCGCTTCCCATTCTTTTTCAGATTCTAATAACTGAACTAGTACTTTCTATCAATATTGCAGCAATATGGGAATCTGAATAATCTCCTCACTAAGATCAAAACTCGTTTTAGCCATAATATGTGTGCTTGCTACACCCTCCTAAATATTAAGAAGGATTGGATCAATGAGACGTCATCCGAGCCATATGTATGTAAGATTTAAATAGATGTCTACCATTCATATATAAGTGTTTTGCAAGTTCCAATTGTACGTAGCTATCTAATTGTTGGTTTATCCATGTGTCTATTTTTACACCTACAGAGATGATGTGAGATCAGGACGAGGAACTGGGCCGACCTCAACAGCAACCAGAGATTCTTTAAGTATGGATGCGAGATGGACGCTAATGGCTTGAGCCGTTAGGTTGGTACTTATGCATCTTCGCTCAGTACCTCATCAGTGTTGGGTCGCTTGTAACCGGTCCATGTGACCATGTATCGAACTAGTACACCTCTAGTTATATATATATCTAGCTTATGTATATATAGTGATACATGGTCACACCTCTAGTTATATGTATATATAGTGATACATGGTCACATGGATCCGATACAAGCGACACATCGCTGATAAGGGTACTGAGCGAAGATGCACAAGTACCAAAAAGACCAACCTAACAGCTCAAGCCATTGCCATCCATCTCGCATCCTTACTCAAAGAATCTCCGGTGGCTGTTGAGGTCGGGCTAGTTCCTCGTCCTGATCTCACATTATATTTTTAGGTGTAAACATAGACACATGGACAACCAACAATTATATAACTACGTACGACTGGAACTTGCAAAATACTTATATATGAATGGGAGACATCTATCAAATCTTACATCCATATGGCTCAAACGACATCTCATTGATCCAATCCTTCTTCACACTTAAGAGGGTGTAGCAACCACACATATTATGGCTAAAACGAGTTTTAATCTCAGTGAATAGATTATTCAGATTCCCAAATTGCTGAAATATTGATAGAGAGAGTACTAGTTTAGTTATTAGAATCTGGAAAAGAATGAAAAGCAAGGAATCAGAAAAATAAATCATGTGGCTTAGGTGTATACCTCACAGTATTCAGCTCCATGCTTTATCAGGTTCTGAACCAACCTAATGTTTATTGATATAGATGTATCATTCACCATACCTAGGTGACCAATCATTGTATCGAAGGTCGTATAGGAACTCATTCATTGGATACCCATATGGAGGTCTCATAGTCATAGTTTACTCTCAGTTCCAAATAACTAGCGTGTCGGAATGTGAAGAGGCGGTAGTAGAGATCATTCCACGAAACAAGTCTTCAAAAACGAAAATCATACTCGCTACCCACTTTGTCCTAGTAGAGGTCACTAGATAAGAACCATCTCAACTTGGGGTAGTCACGGTGTATCCTATTTGAGAACCTATCTCTCTCCCCAAAAACATCGTCCAGCTCCATCACACCCTGGTGGAGAGTTACAAAGAATTCTAGTTTTTCTTCTACGGTGCCCAATAAAATTGGGTGCCCCAAGGCAATATGAGGAAATTATGGAATGTTCCTGGGTCACTAAATGCATACCCAAATACTAATTAGTTACCGTGGACATAGTATTCCACGAGTAGATACATCAAGAACACATAGTAATAGAAGTCTTTCTCTTTTGTATCATAAAGGTAATAAAGTCTATCTACACTTGAGATAGTTCTTGCATTAGGGCTACAACTTCCATATTTTATTTAATTAATTTTTCACATTGTCATGTACTGCTAAGCAATGTTGTGGGATATGGAAGAATAGTACCTCATGTTCTCTAAAAGCTGAAGATTCTTAAGGGATACCCACTCGTATTTAGTCAAACTACCAGGGAATAGTCTAGATATAAGATTCATAAGATCCTCCATGTCTTTCCTGGCTTCGTATCGGTCATGAAAAACTCATCACACATTAATTATCCTCAGATCTCCACGACAAGTCACATAGCTGGTAGGGTTCGAGAGACTACCATGTCTGATTTCGCATCGTGTCGCGTATGAATGACCTGCACGATCCCAAAAGAACACAAGAATGAATCAACTATCTCTAGACCAGATCTCTAGACATTAGTCAACATATTAAATGTATGAGGCAATGCACCTCATCCTTTTTCGCCAATATTATGTCATGTCTAGTTGTAGGCCATCAACAACAAAAAATGGTTGGTTGCATATTCCCCGAATTGATGACGAAGTGAATCGATCGTAGACCACTATATATTTCTGGATTGTATGGGAAAACACACTAAACTATGCTTGCACAATTAAGTCGGCACCATAGCTAGAAAGTTTTTCAGTATGCCCAAAAATTGCATCTCCAATCTCACTATAGTTATTCTTAATTATTCTATAAGACCACTACTTTGATAGGGTATTCTCTGAACAGTTATTGATCACTCAATTTGCATTGTGCCGTTAATGACATCAGCATTGGATTCTTCATCAAAGTAGAAGGTTCTAACAAACCCACTGAAGACTTTCAGCATGAATGCACATGTATGTTGTCAATTAGAGGTTAGAATACATTTACTTACTCTATGGAATAATAAATAAAATGTGTTTGGAGAGACAACAGTTAGTGGTTTCAATTAATACTATACAACTAACATTCTCTTATATACATCTAGGTAAGAATCATAGGATATTAAGATCTAGTCTAGCAGAAATTTTGGTCTAGTTTTTATGGTTATGAATTTATATTACAATCAGATTTATGTAATATCATAGCAGTGAACTTGGATTTGTGAGGAAAAACATAGGGGAACTAATTGGCTTTTAACTATTCTACAAGCCTAACATCCAAAAATACACCTAAATATCCAAAAAAATATGTGTAGTTTAGCCCAAGATCTGAATTGGAAGTACGCATGGCCTTTTACTGCAAGTATAGAATTTTATATTTTTTGAAATATGTTTGATAGAATTTATGATACATTTATTTGGACAAAAAAAGAATTTATGATCAATATTATGTGCTGCCCCCAAAAAAGGCAAGTACTTCTATTTCTTTGGGTCAAACCTACATAAATATTATAAGATTTTTTTGCAACTTAATATGAAAGATTTTTGGAAAAGGAGGATCTATGCACATAGGCTGTAGATCTCTTTTCCAAAAATAAATTATGGTTGCTAGGGGTAGTATAACTTATGGTTACATGGTGACACAACCATAGTAAACAAGACATGGAGGTATAACTTATGGTTGTTGGGGACGTGGTCTCTTTGCATCCAATACACCTCCCATTCATTGCTGCTCTCAATCAGGCTGCTCTGCTTTGGCAGGGTTGCCTGACCAGATTATTTTTCTAGTTTGGATCGAGCTTTCTTGTTTCCACATCTGATCAACACATGCGCTGGATGTATACCACCAGCAGCATGAATGCTATGAAGTTCCCTTTCCATCAAGAGAGGTCATGGAGAACCCTAAGTTTTCTTCACGAGACTGTGAAGTTCTATGCCCCTACCATTCGTTGTCATTAACTTAGCTAAAACTCTTGGTTGATAAGGCTTTTTGCTGTACAAAAAGAAGGCCTAAATGGTACATGTGTTTTAGGATTGTAGTTTAATTCCCACCACATCCACAAAGCCATAGGCCATGGCACATCACATCACATCTGTGGGTGGGGACTGAAAGCCTCTTCTCTGACTTTGCCCAAAAAACCACCAAAGGGTTGGAGTATGGATGGTTTGCGAGATATTTGGATGGTTTGTGGCCTTTGGATCCTCGGTTTGAAAAAGAAATGATTGGTGGGCTTGCCATGCCCAACTAAAAAATATGTAAGCAATTTTAAGTTGCTCCTAAGTGATATGGACCTTTATGCAATTGCATTGCATTGTGAGGGTCTAAATGTAAAAGAAGAAGGCAATTATTATGCTCCCTCCATCCCAAAATATGTTTAGTACAAAGTTGTACTAAGGTTCCAACAATTATTTTAGAATGGAGGGAGTAATATATTCCTTTCCTTTTAAGACAAGGAAAAACATACGTACCTAATTAATACCCCAGTTTTAGTTCCAAATATATCCTAAAAATAAAATGTTTGGCACGTCCATGTGGTGTATAGTGTGAAAAATCATATAATAATAGTAAATACTACTAGTTGACAATTTCATGGCAACACTCAAATCAACTTTGCTAAATTTCTTTTAACAAAGCAACACAACCATAGAGTAGAGAGCACAAAGTGTGTATCAGACCATATAAAAAGAGAGAAAGATTAGGTACATATGGCATGTCTGTTAAGGCCGATTGCATACAATAGAATTATTCAAATCGTAAGTTTATTGTTAGAGGTTGACCATGTTAAAAATACTCACTAATTGATTTTTAAATGGTAGAGTGTTATAAATTGGCATATTTTTTCGTAAGGAAAACCAATAATAAATGAACACAGGAGTAAATTGGTGAAGTAAAAAAGTTTACAATAAGCAGAGAGTGTATGTTCATTTCTACCCTAAACACTAAAAATGTTGCATTTTTGGGCTCAACCAAATTACCGTCATCTTGTTTGCCCCATTATTTCGTGTATTCCTGAGATTGTCTTCCGTCCGGTCGAAGTCCTTAAGTAATCCTTTGTCTGCCTCAAGCATCTACATTCATTAATAACAAATAACAAAGTCAAGAGGATAAATAATGCATCCACAGAAAGAGGGGGGAAAAGCGGAGTTTGTACCAACAGTACGATTTTTAGAACTATGTGCTTGAAGAAACCAGGCTTTCTTCGGCTTTGGCATCTCTGAGGTGTGCAAACAAGATGGATAAATCCAAAATTATGAACAAAAAAAGGACCGTAGAGAGAGAGGGGAGGGAAAAGAGAGGATGAGAAACACACTTGATGAAAAAACCAACAGAGAGATCTCTAGCTCTGTGAGAGATGGACTTTTACAGATGACTAACAATGCAAATGCAGTGCAAGATGAACATACATAAAAAAACAAAGAGAGTGGGAGGCTAACCCAAACCATAAGCCAAGAACAAGAAAAGGAAAGGAAGATAGAAGGAGGAGGGAAGAGCAAAGCCTCGACACACTTGGACGGAAAAATATCAAGACGAACGAAATCTCTAGATCTGCAAGAGAGAGGAACTGTTAGAAATGACAACAATGTATTGCAAGAAATAGAGAGGGATGCTAACCCTAAACAATAAGCAGCCCTTTGTGCATGCTATTGCTGTGTGCTCGCACTGGCGCTAGCCACTCCAACTTATAGAGGGCGGGGGAGGGGCGAGGCTCAAGGTGGGGGTTAGCTGTCATAACTAACGTTTGGTCATATATATGCCGTGTGTGATGTCTTATGTGCCGTGTGTGCCATACCATCGGTAGCTGGTTCCTTCTTAACATGGGCTGTTAACACCGTCTTTGCGCATGACCTTCTGTCAGTAGCCGTGTGTGCCATACCTTCGTTTCCACCAGGGGAACAATGAATGCTCTCTTGTCTACATGGTATCATCCTCTCCGGTCTAACCCTAGGGTCAGCCACCGCCGCCGCCACCGCCGCGCCTCCCCGCGCCCCTGCGGCGCCTCACCTTTCACTCACACGCGTCGTCGCTGCCTGTGCCTTGCTTCCGCCCATGCATCCCAAGGTGCTGCTGCCCCGTGCGTCCTGTGATCATTGTTCAAGATATCTTTCGATATTTCGATAAATCAACCGATTTATCGCTTATCGATGTCTGGCCGATAAGATAAATCAGCTGATAAATCTACCGACATGGCGATAAATCAGCCGATATGCCGATAAACTAGCTGATTTTCCCCTTATCTTGGCTTGACCGACAAGTTCCCGATAAGCGATATCCCCAACATTGCCTGTGATCGCTACCACCCCGTGCCCTGTGCCGCTGCGTCCCGCGCGCCGCAGCCGCTGCAATCTTGCACCCGCGCGCCGAGCCAGCCGCCCTATCTTCCCACCCGCGCGCCTGCTTCCTTCAGCCGCCGCGCCGCAGCCGCCGCACCGTCTCCTGCTACAGCAGCGCCCTACCGCTGCTGCCACCTCTTCTCCCAACCCTAACCCGAGCCGCTACCCCGCACGTCGCCGCCATGTCGTGGCCCTCCTCCCCCGGCTCCTCCACCACCCACTCGTCCAACCTGTTCGCTGGTCCCGAGCCCCCGCCGTCGCCATCCATGACCTCAATATCGAGGCCCGGGTCCCCATCCGTCTCGACAGCTCCAGCACGTCGTACTACGCGTGGAAGACCTACTTCAACCTCATCTTCCACGAGTACTATCTCACCGAGCATATCGGCGGTTCCGTGGACAGCGCGTACATGTGCGGCGATCCGAAGTGGTCCACCATCGAGGCCACGATCATCCGTTGGTTCTACCAGACGGTCTCGAAGGACATCTTCCACACGGTCATCGCCGAGGACGACGACGCCTGCGTCGTGTGGGCCAAGATCAACGCGCTCTTCACTGACAACAAACTCCAACGCCTTGTTTTCTTGCAGCAGGAGTTATTCGGCTGTCACCAGGACAACTCCACCATCAATGAGTACTGCATGAGGCTCAAGATGCTCGCCGACGAGCTTCGTGACATCGGCGCTAAGGTCTCTGACAACCTCATGCTGAGCACCCTCACCGTTGGGCTTAATGAGGACTTCGGCAATGCGGCGTCCAACCTCACCCTGATGCCGCAACTCACGTTCCAGCGCGTCGTCGCGTACTTCAAACTTGAGGAGTGTCGGATGACGAAGCTGAAGCAGCGGGCCACCAGGCGTTCGTCGGCGCCCACTACCAGCCCTATGGTGCCCCGCTCGCGCCACCCCTCGGTGGCTACGGCGTGCCTGTGTAGGCGCCGCCCCTATGGAGGCCAGCCGCCGGTGGCAGCACATGCACCGTGGGATCCAGCCCTCCTGGCCGCCCTACACTCGGCGCCGGCGTTGAGCAACTATGGTGGTGGAGGCGACTGGTACATGGACTCGAGTGCTACTACACACATGATAGCTCAGCCCGATAACCTTTCCTCCTCCACTCCCGTTCACACTCCCACTTGCATCACCATTGGCAACGGTTCCTCTTTACCCATCACCCATGTCAGTAGCACTAGTTTTTCTTCCAGTTCCACACCTATCACTATGTTTAACGTTCTTGTTTCACCTAACTTAGTCACTAGACTAGTCTTTGTTCATCGTCTTACTCGTGAGAATCCTCTTACTGTTGAATTTGACGGTGTTGGTTTTTCTGTGAAGGACGCCCGTACCCGGATGGTGCTTCACCGCTATGATAGCCCTGACGAGCTTTATCCTGTGCACGCCAGCGCCCCCACTTCCACACCCGTTGCTCTCTCCGCCGGTGTCGACCTTTGGCATGCTCGCTTGGGCTACCCCAACCCCGCCGTTTTGCGTCAGATTCTTAGGCGTTTTTCTTTTTCATGTAATAAGCTCGATGAGCATACTTGTGAGGCTTGTCGTTTGGGCAAGCACATGCGTCTTCCCTTTAGTCCGTCTACTTCAGTTTCCTCTTTTTCGAGCGGCCGTCAGATTCATAGTGATGTTTGGACGTCTCCTGTTGCGAGTAACACGGGCTATCTATACTATTTGGTGATTTTAGATGATTATTCTCATTATGTGTGGACTTTTTCTCTTCGTCGTAAATCCGATGCTTTAGCCACACTCACCACCTTTTATTCCTATGTCACCACTCAGTTCGGTCACCCCATACTTGCACTCCAAACTGATAACGAAAAAGAGTTTGACAACTTAGCTCTTTGCTCCCTTCTCGCCTCTCACGACACCACCTTCCGTCTAACTTGCCCCTACACTTCACAGCAGAACGGCCGCGCCAAGCGCATTCTCCGCACTCTTAATGACTGTGTTCGCACATTGCTCTTTCATGCTGATGTGCCTGCTCGGTTCTGGCCTGATGCCCTCTCCACCGCCTCTCTCTTGGTCAACATTCGTCCGTGTCATCCCCGGTGGAACTACTCCCCTCACCACCTTCTTTTCGGTACACCACCATCCTATGATGGTCTTCGCATATTTGGGTGTCTCTGTTATCCTAGCACCGCGTCCACCACACCACACAAGCTTGCACCCCTCTCCGTCCGATGCATCTTCCTTGGCTACCCTCCCAACACCAAAGGTTACCGGTGCTATGATCCTGTCACTCATTGTGTGTACACCTCAAGGCACGTGTACTTCGTCGAGACGGTGTTCCCTTTTTTTCAGGTTCCTCCGACCGCGCCTCCTTTGGCTCCGGCCCCTGCGCACCCTACCTGGTGTGATGCGTGGCGGCAGCCCCCAATGCCTCCCTCGGCCCGGCGCCTTCTGCCACTCCCTCCCGGGTTCTCGACTCCCTCACCCGAGGTTGAGTCCGACCGGGCCCCCGGGTCCCCGGCTTCCTCGAACGAGGTCGAGCCCGCGGGCATCACACCCGCCACCCCGGCCGACGCCGCCACTCCTGCGACGGGCTCGAACTCGACCTCGCCCATCGCCACCTCCGTGGCTGGCTCGGCTGGCGCCATCACGACTTCTGGCGCCGCGGCCCCCACCTTTGATGCCGTGGGCGCCCCCGTTCTGGCTGTGGCCCCCGCTGCCGCGGGCGCCCCTGTTGTGGCCGCGGCCCATGACGCCCCTGTGGCCCCCGTTGGCGCGGCACCCACCGCCCTCCCCGGCCTGGTCACCCGTGCCTGTGCAGGAGTGCATCGGCCGAGCACGCGCTACTCCTCCGACGAGTATGCGTGCGCTACCTCGACATCGACGCCATCACCCATGCCCACCTCCGCTCGTGCCGTCCTTCGGGATCCCATTGGTTGGCTGCGATGTAGGAGTTTGACGCCCTACAGCGCAACCACACGTGGCAGCTTGTTCCGCGACCCCTCCGTGCCAACATCATCACTCAAGCGCTACAAGGCTGGATGGGTGGTTCATGGTTTTCGGCAGGGCGTGGACTTCACCGACACCTTCGCCGCGGTTGTGAAACTGGGCACGATCCGCGCCGTCCTTCAGCTGGCCGTCTCGCGCGCCTGGCTTGTGCATCAGTTGGACGTTTCCAACACCTTCTTGCACGGTCATCTCGCCGAGTAGGTATTCTGTGAGCAGCCCACTGGTTTGACGCCGAGCACCCCGACTTCGTGTGCTTGCTATCCCGCTCTCTGTATGGGTTGAAGCAGGCGCCTCGGGCTTGGTACCAACACATCGCAGCCTTCCTGCAATTTCTGGGATTTCGGTCCACTCGCTCCGATGCCTCACTCTTTGTGTATCATCAGGGAGCTGACACTGCATATCCGCTGCTCTACATCGACGACATCATCCTCACGGTGTCCGACCCCGTTCTCCTTCAGCGGCTGACTGCTCATCTTCGTGATGAATTCGCCCTCAAGGACTTGGGGCCCCTGCACTACTTTCTATATTTGGGCTCAATATCGGCTCGATGAGATTTCGGCCTGTTAACGGCCCATTTAATGGATGGGCCAATTTTTAGGATGCACATCTTTCAGCCTTTTAGCGACCCATATAAATGTTGGGCTAATTTTCGGCTCGGTATGTCTTTCAGCCTGTTGACGGCCCATAAATCTGATGGGCCATTTGTTGTCGGACCTGAGTTTCGGCCTTTTAGCGGCCCATTTAAGTATTGGGCCAATTTTTGGCCCGGTGTCACTTTCAGCCTGTTGACGGCCCATAAATCAGTTGGGCCATTTGTAGTCGGACCTGAATTTTGACCTTTTAGCGACCCATTTAAGTGTTGGGCCAATTCCCGGCCCTGTGTACCTTTCGGCCTGTTAACAGGCCATAAATGAGTTGGGCCATTTGCAGTCGGACCTCAGTTTTGGCCTTTTAACGGCCCATGCCCTTCATGGTCCAATACCAGCCCAATTTCTCTTTCGGCCTGCTAAAGGCCCACAACACAGTTGGGCTATTTACAATACGACCTGACTTTTGGCCTCTTAGCGGCCATGGTCTTCATGGTCCAGTACAAGCCCGCTGTCTCTTTCGGCCTGCTAAAGGACTACAGTATAGTTGGGCCATATGTAGCCCAAACTTAGTAACGACCTGTTAATGGCCCGTGAAATAAATTGGGGCCACCTGTTGCTCGCTTCGATGTTGGCCTGTTAACGACCCGGGAGGTAAGAGGGCCGACCATTAAATTTCGTCCTAGTAACGGCCCATTACCTTAATGGGCCCACTAAAGTTCGTACATGTATTTACGCCAAATTAGATAATTTGAGCCCATTACGACGAGCAATTATGCACAGGACCAAAACCGATCAAGCAAAGGTACGGCATACAGGGAATAATGTTGCACATCCAGCATATATTACAGGAAATTACATCCACGGGGCAATCAAAGATTGATGCCAGTGCCAATAAATGAGCAGAACCTAACCATCTACAACGTCACAATCTGCAACCTCAGCATAGATGACGCCCATAAGCATGTGGGCAAGTTCTTTCTGCTTTGCTACACTGTCTCTGAAAACATTGATCAGTTGTTGTGTCGCACGACTCTGCACCTCTGATTCATCCACCATTTCCATCATTGCTTTAGCCATTAATTGGTTCACAAAGATACATTTATTCTGTTGCATTCAAAACAGAGGATACGGAACAGATTCAGATGGCGATTTTGGCAGGCTTGTATTATTGATAGTGGAGTGTGTCTTGACCACTGCATCATAACATAAATTAGGACGGGAACCAAATAGATTAATCATGAGTTATTGCCATATTACCTGGCCTAGATTTACCGGAAAGAATCAATGGGGTTGCCTTGCTGTTTTCAGAGTTTGTCTTCTTATCTTCGGCAGCCTGCACAAAATTAACACACTAGCATTGCTATCATTGGACAAGTCAGATAATAGGAAAGCAACATTGACACAACGAACGTTTGGGCAACTAGCCTACTCCAAATTAACACAATATGGCACAGCTATCATCAGCCAGGTAAGGTAGTACGAAAGCAACATTGACACAATGAATGAATGGGCAAACCAGAGAAGCACTACAATTCAGTAATGTGCGTGATATGAGATAGTACATTCATGCAGCTCAGTATGCAAAACTACCAGGCAGTTTTCCTTACAAAAATCAACATTGGAGCCTTTAACATTTTGCTACAACTAATTTTAGATCAGATAAAGGTTACATTCACGCCGATTAACAAAATACATGTTGATGTAAAAATATAGTGATATACAACAGGTACTTACATCAGCATTGGAGCACAGAGAATTCCCACAAGATATTTTCCTTGAATACGATCCCAATGGAGGAAGTCTTCTATCGTTTAATCTTATTTTCTAAAAGAGAGATGGGTAAGAACCATGTAGAAAATATGATCAGAATGCTATAAAATTTCATGATGCGAGGATACGCACATGCTTCTTAGAATGGAGTTGACATTCTTTTGCTGGACTGGAGCAGACTAGTTTTTTTCCACTGGAATCTGCTTATTATCAGTGGGAGTTAGGTTTCTCTGTGCTGGAGCAGTATCTATGAAAAATGGAGTTGGTTTATTATCTCCTGGCGTTTGGATATTTTGCAAAGACCTAGTTTGTAACCCTTCAGATTCTAGCATAGCCGTCTTCCCCTTGCATGCCTTATATAGAAGAATGGTGATTCAGTTATAAATCATGCTACAGCAGAGATGGAATAGGTACTGAAGAATAGAAAGGCATGACATATTGACATGTATTCCCTCCATCCAGAAATAAATGGACGGGTCTAAGTGTATTTCAGTTCTAGATACATCCAGTTTTATCCATTTCTGCGACATTTAATCCGGACGGAGGGAGTATGATGTAAGAGCTAGGGATACGACAGGACAGCACATTAAAAAAACACTGAAAAACCCACTGCAGAACCAAAGTATTCAAACCCACTGATATGAGATAGTACACTCATGCAGCTCAGGATGCAAAACTACCAGGTAGTTTTCCTTACAAAAATCAACATTGTGGCCTTTAATCATACATTTTGCTACAACTAAATTTAGATCAGATAAAGGTTGGATTCATGCCGATTAACAAAATACATGCTAATGTAAAAATATAGTGAGATACAACATGTACTTACATCTACATTGGAGCATAGAGAATTCTTGCAAGAATCGTTCCTCATAAACGATACCATTGTAGAAATTCTTTATCTGTTAAGCTTATTTTCTAAAAGAGAGATGGGTAAGAAACATGTAGAAAATATGATCAGCATGCTATAAAATTTCATGATGCAAGGATACGCACATGCTTCTTAGAGTTGAGTTGACATATTTTTGCTGGACTGGAGCGGACTAGTTCTTTGGCCACTGGAATCTGCTTATTATCAGTAGGAGTTTGGTTTCTCTGTGCTGGAGCAGTATCTATAAAGACTGGAGTTGGTTTATTATCTACTGGCGTTTGGATCTTTTGCAAAGGCCTTGTTTGTAACCCTTCAGATTCTAATATAGTCGTCTTCCCCTTGCATGCCTTGTATAGAAGAATGGTGCTTTAATTATAAAACATGCGACATCAGAGAGATGCAATAGGTACTGAAGAATAGAAAGGCATGACATATTGACATGTATTCCCTCCATCCGGAAAAAAATTGATGGGTCTAGGCGTATTTCAGTTCTAGATACATCCTTTTTATCCATTTCGGCAACATGTAATCCGGACGGAGGGAGTATGGTGTAGGATCTAGGGATACGACAGGACAACACGGCAAAAAAAACACTAGTTGAATGTAAAACTATATGCTAGCGGAATACTTGCAGAAATAACTAAGGCAACATACACGTGTATGATTGGGAAAATAAGATGGCATTGCAACAGAGCACTAGAACAGCACTTCAATGTAAAAAAACATGGTATGGTAGACAGATGAAGTACTGATGAATAACAATGCGTAAGATATTCAGAAGCATGATGTCCAAATTAAGCAGATGGCATTGCGATAGAGTAGAATGACAGTACTTGAATTTGAAAACATGTTATCATGAATGGAATAGGTACTGAAAAACAGGAAGGCATGACATATTTACATGCATGATCAGCATGCTAAGCACATGGCATTGCAACAGAGTAGATACACTCCAGGACATTATATGTATGTTGTACCCATATCACTGGCCATGTTAGAGCAAGGACCTTGTGGGTTGAAGAGGATTCATCATCTTTCTGCAAGTCTTCTGAAGAACTGCCTTTACATGTTCCATCATATTGGGTATCATTGACATCAACTTTATTGGCCTTTACATTGCTCCGTGAGGTTCTTGTGGATATATCAGTGTGTGCAATTATATCTGACATGCATGGAAGACAATTAGTAGTTAGATTTATGTAAATGAGTGCCTGTAGGAGACGACATAAATAGTAGGACTGGGGTTAACTAGCAGCAACAGGTCTCATAAACTAAAGGGAGAACATAGATGAAAGCTACAGAATATGTATCGTTTATACTCGAGATTAACTAGATGGCACACAAAAGTATTAAAGAACAACATAGGTAATACTAGAAGTGGCATAATACTATAATCACCAGCCTGTGGGATAGCATTGGCTGATGGATGATAACTATGGAACAGCGTTACCTAAAGAACAAGTATCTTAGCTGAACTATGGAACAATGTGAACTCCTGAACAAGACCCGTAAGAGATCAGCATGAATATACAGTGAAATGTGATGATCTATTTTCCGTGCTTAGATGAATAACAAAGCCATAAATGTTGCACACAAGTAAGATGAGGGTACAACCTATCTGGCTGCCATCCATAGGAGTGAGCATCATGTGCTGACTACTCGATGGCCCTACAATTGTTGTGGCTGTCCATGTCGGGCACGCGCATTTGAAGCAGGGAACTATTGAGTGGGGACTGTAGCTCCCTTCTGGTGTATGCTTCCCTTGTTGGAGCAGCTGTGGTGAGTCGGAAGATGGTGTGTCTGAAGATGCAGATAACGCATAATGTTAAGAACGACATATTTCTTTGATCTGAAGAAATACACTAAGAGATCAACAGCAAGGTACGAGAGTGGTCACACGTCTGTTGACTGAAGACTAAATTGGGGTCACACAATTTATTTTATTTTGCTACTGTCCGATCTACGCCGGATGGCTTGTTGGCCGTCTTGTGCCTCCCGGCTGACACTGTTCGGAATCTTCCCCGAAGAGCCAGCGACCAACGGCAGAGCAGCCTGCCTCCGCCGTTCGTGGCTCCGGCAAAAACCCCGCTCCCCGCCCCACCGCACTGCCGTGGTTGCGCCGCCCCCGGGCCAATCCACAAAGACTCCCCGTCATCCAGATCCGGTGGCGGCAGTACCTTCAACCCATGCAACTCTATAAGATAGCCATCTAAGCGCTGCTTCCGCGGCGAACTTGCGGCCCCGCACCCGTACGTTAGACACCAGCCAACCGGCAGCCTAGGAGCTCCGCCGCCTCGAGGGGTGCCGATTCCCATTGGGAATCGATTGGCCCAGAATGAAAATTCAGACAACTGATGCCTAAATAAAGTGATTTGAGATGAGGGTGCGACCTATCTGGCGGCATGGTGAAGTAGGCAGGTCCAGCTGCCGAGTCGGTGAGGCCGGCGCGGTTGCGGTGGCGACCGGCGGCAGGGAAAGTGCGATGTCGCGACGGTCGACAGCTACACGGAGGCAGCGCCAGGACTCTTGACAGATCCGAAGTTGGAGCCGCTCTGGCGCCGTGAACAATGGCGGGGGTGAGTCGGCTCCGATATGGTTCACGCGGGCACCAGCAGCATAGAGTAAGAGGCACATGGCCCAGTGCACGACGGCAATTGGACAGCGTCTCCGGCATTAGGGAGGAGGGCGGCTGTGAAATTGGTGCGGTGGGGGCGCCATGGAGGTGGGGCTGAGGTTTCACGGCTCGGGAGAAGGGAGCTTCCCGAGGAGAATGTGATTTGGCGCCCACGAGGTATGAATGGGGGCGGGCGGGGGCGGGGAGGGGGGAATTGGGAGGGGAGTGGAACCATGTCTTACGGAGGCATTTGTCTGAAATGTGAGGGGGAGTTACAGTTCTACCCTTGCCTATAGGCTTCTCGGCTTGGGTCTGTGCACTGATGGTCGGGGATAGTAGAGTAACTTTGCTTCTCCCCAAATAGTGGGCGGGAGCGATTTCGGGCGAGGAGGGCGTGTTTTGAACTATAGTGGGCGCGAGCGATTTCGGGCGAGGAGAGCGTTTTTGAAATAGTAGGCGCGAGCTATTTCGGGCGAGGAGAGCGTGTTTTGCCGACCATGGTTTATGAATTATTTGGCACATGTCATTTCAGCCGAGGAGAAGGCGCGCTTGGATGAAGTTACGAACCTACCATCGATGTACAATGGGCCAATTGATGCGTGTCCCACATAGGACGGTAATTTCGCGTCTCCCATTTATTTGCTCGGGCGAATTCCACCGAGCAGAGAGGATGTTTAACGGTTCGTTCAAATTTTGGGAGAATGAGCATCCACGTCTACCTTACAAAGTCGATTCGAATCAAATTTTGAAACTTGTAATATTGCCGTGTCCTATTCCTGCTTTTCAAAATCCTGCGAATCAAACAGGTCCTGAGTTGGTGATGACATTGTGCCTCCCATCTTTCACCAATAGCCGTCGGATCTAGATCTGACGCATACAAACCAAGCTTCTCCATTTTTGCAAAAAGATGCCCGTACTTGTTCCCTATTTACAAACAACTCCTTGTCTCTCACAATCAGCCTTATCTCCTCCCCACCACATCTAGAAGGCGGTGGAAAAATCTGGCGCGATGGCCGCTGCCGGAGCCGTCCACCCCCAATCTTGGTGTTCCGTGCAATGCACGAGCATCTACGCACGGGAAATTATGTCGAACAGGGCTAGTTGTAAGCAGGCTAGCTCTACAGCCATGATGATAGTGACTGCAGACGGTGAGGCTGACTATGGTATGCCGAACATGGCGCCTATACCCAGGTGTCATCTCCGGCGCAGGGTCTTGTCACTTCACTGTGAGGAGCAGCACGTAATAATTTGACCAACGGGTAGTACAGTGCTAGTACTAGTAGCACCACCGTCTAGATTTAGGAGTACTACCACGTCCATCTAGATTTTAGTATTTGACTAGCAATATCTAGTAGTAATGCATGTCACAAAAAATGTACTACTCCCTCTGTAAATAAATACATGGTGTTTTATTCCTATCGGCGAGAGAACTTAATGGTTTTTCGCTAACTACTAATAGGATTACATGCAATGAACTAAACACTGCATGTCATGTTTGGTAGTCTCAAGTCATTGAAAGCATCCACGGCCCACATCTCTCATTGGTTGATATGTCACGAAATAAGAAACAAGGAGGGAGTTAATGCACCGTGCCTAAGGCTAGCCATAGTGGGGGTAACATAAGTAGTATCATGCACTTGGGACTCGCAAACATGCTTATGTGGCAGGCAATTAAAGAAGAGAGAGATGGTTATAGTAACATAGGTAGATACCATAACATAATAAATGTGATGCTAATATGTGTCATGCATGGCAATAAATGAGACCACTTATGATACTAATCTATGACACTATGCACTATAAAGATAGTAACATAGACTAGTAACATACGCATGTTACTAGTCTAAGTCACTCTCCACTATGACCAGGCTAAGTGTTTTGGGATTATTTGGTTTTCGTCATGTGACTCACACAACATTTTTGTTTGCATGCATTAACATTTTATTAGTTAAATCAAATGTCAAAACTTGGCGCAAAATGCAAAGGGGACCAATAAACCAGTAAACATCAAACTTCTCTCGTTTGGCCCCAACTAGAGGTCCGGTGAGATGACTATGTTGCACGGCACGAAGGGGGACGCAGCTTCATTGACTTATGGCAACTGCCTTTGGGTGAATGACATGTGGGTCCAGGGGGTGGCTGGCCCACCTATCATATAGCCAAAGGAAGGTGCAGTAGAGGGTCGAGGAGTAGTACAAAATCCTACGCACCTACGCACGCTAACCAAGGGCAAGAGTGATCACTCGAATCGCAAGATCAGTTGACCCATGGAGGCGATGAGCGCGAGCATCAGCCGGCTGTGCCAGATGGTCCACGACGCCGGCCTGCGGCCTGGCAACAAGGAACGTCTCCAAGTAGTATTGCTTGAGGCCGCCAGGGCGAGGGGCCGCTTGGAAGACAGCTTTGTCTCCTTGTTCGACGAGGTCCTCGTCAGTTTCCTCGACAAGTTCACCGTCGTCAAGAAGCTCGCGGACGACTTTGATGTAAGCCTCCAGCAGACGCGCCCAGGCTGTGCGATGCCCGCCACCCTCAACGGCCACTATGGTGACAACCTCTTCGATGCACTGGTGGCCCTGCGACTGCCAGCCGTCGCGCCGGAGAATGTCCACTTCGAGGTCGCGCTCGCTGCATAGCGCCTGGCGCAGCAATACACCATCGACATAATCACCCACGTCTACGCGCAAATCGTCCACAAGGACTACTACATGCAAGAGGAGGACGATAGGACGCTGGCCTTCTTGGACCGCAGAGCAACCTTGGATGGCACTGTTCAGAAGCACGTTGAGCTTGCCGCCAACGCTGCTGCTCCTCACACGTCGGTTGGTGACCCGGCGCACTAGGGCGTGAGGATGTCGTTGATGGATCCGTATGTATTTTTATCTTTCCGTCAAATCCATGTAGTAGTATATGTTACTACAGTAATTATCTCACCTTTCACATCAACTTCATAATTTTCGTACGTACTCCATGCATGAACGGCGCCAGAACCAAACTTCTCATTACTCTAGGCAAAATCATTATTTTCTATCTATCGATCGCGCCATGGAGCAGAACCAAATTTTACAAGTTACAAGTTCAAAAGGAAAATCCTGTCATGTTCGCGTCGCACCCCCACACGGTTGGTTCGGCATGCCACTCAAGCGGGAATGCGTGTGGTGTTGCATTTTCACTTACAAGTGGGACCGCAGTTGAGAAAACCGACTATCGGCAAACCCCCACCCCGCCCATCGCGCGTTGGCTGAGTAAACAGGAGGGAGAAGAGATGGTTGTAGCACGGACTCCAAGAAAATTGGTGTCGGATGGGACTCGTGTTGGTGGCGTGTGCTGTACTGCTAGACGTGAATGCTAGTTATGGCCCATGCCAGCCCACTATATCGAGCCTATATCGAGGTACGTAGAACAAATTTCCTGCAGTCCGTGCTCAGCCCTCCTCTATCTCTCTTCTCAGCCAGCCAGCGGACGCGCGAAGCCCATCGTCTGTTTGATCACATGCGGTCCCACATGTCAGTGAAAACGCAAGCGGACCCACTGAACCTGCACATCTTTCACCTCAACGTGCTGGTGATGAAAAACAAATCCAAGAAAGATCTTCGGTGGCCGCTTTTGGAGTTACTCAAGAGTACTAAGATTCTATTTACAGTTTAACCCAAGATGCACATCTCGTGGCTTCAACTACCACTCTATTTTCTTTCATGACACGACCTGGATGCTGGATGTCCCACGTGTCAGCAAAAGGAGGAAGAACCCGACCAAATCTTCGGTTGTGCTCTCGGATTAGACTAGTTGTGCTAACTTAAAAATTTTATTGTCTACCCCCTTCGTTCCAAAATACTTGACTTCCATTTGTCCAAAAATGGATGTACCTATATACTAAAACATGTCTAGATACATATATCTTTTGACAAATAGAAGGCATGTATTGTGCAACGGAGGGATTAGAATGGATGCAAGTTTTTGTATTGGGAAGAAGAGTACATCCATATATTGATAGAGCGCAATTTGGTAGATGTTCTATCACTTTTAGCTAGCACAGAGGCTATAGATGAGATTAGTGCACTTGTTGATACTCCTACTTGGTATGCATGTTGCTGCTTAGACGCAGAGAAAAACGGACCGGAGAGAGTACTAGAATAGAGGCTAGACATGAGACTAGATGCGAGGAAGCAACGTCTACTTCTTTACACTCGAAGAAGAAAGAAGCACGCAAGATCGAGCCTCCGCAGATCAACAATGAATGCATCGAGAAGGCACTAATCCAACTTACAGGAGTAGTAAAATGTATTCTTGTGGTTCTTGTTTTCTTTGGCCTTGCTTTTCTAGTCAAAATTATCGTTGGAGTTCGTGCAAAACGGAGGTCCATTTGGGGTCGTGCGTTGCAGTTGGCCTTACAAGTGGGACGGCAGTTAAGGAAACCGACTATCGGCAAACCCCCACCTCGCCCGTCGTGCGATGGCTGAGTTAGAGAAACGATGAGGTTGGAGAGATTGCTCTAGCACAGAGTCCAAGAAATATGGTGTCAGATGGAAGTCGTGCTGGTGGCGTGTGCCGTACTCCTGGAAATGAATGCTTGTTCTGGCCCATGCCACCCTACTACTCCTACTACTTACTATATAGTACTACTAGTATCGAGGATTCGAGATGCTGGTTACGTAGTACAATATGGCTATAGTAAAAACACCCGCACGACGCGCGAAGCATGTGAAGCTAGTACAAATAGTGTACTACTATTGTTGATTGGCCTCATCCGATAACCTGTTGCAATGCACGTACAATTATGTATTTGGCCAATATTTTTTTGCCTCGTCGCACCACTCACTCACAGAAGTGACTCGAAAGCCATTCATAAATTTAGTAAGTTTATCACAGGCATATCATTTTATTACATACAACAGGTCATCAACCCACATCGACAATGATGATACATTATAAATACTAAAATTTTCACCACACAACAAATAACAAGCAATGAAATGAACTTCAACTCAACCATTCCTCGGCATTGGAAACGCTTGCTTTGAACCACAAGTGATTCTCTGGGACGGGCCATCCATTGTCGATCTGGAGACCAACGCAGGACTGATCATCCAGGCTAAAGCGGCCTACTATATTAGTACCAGGGTAGGGAACCACCCAAATGTCCGAGGTATAGACACAGTTGCTTCTCAAAATGGTAGTAACATTGTGTCAACAACAGTTGGATTGCCTTTCACCATCATTGGATAGTTTTGTCCAAGGAAGAGCAAGTTTTCTCCAAGACTATCAGTTCTATACCAAGGAGAAGGAGTTGGCGCTAGCACACTAGTATGCATCCCGAATACCATGCAACGGGTGTTGGAATAGGTCCGGAGAGTGCGACCATGGGAGACTACACCTGCTTCCTTAGCAGTAACATCATCAGTGGGCTGTATACACATGAGAAGAGGTGATCCATCGGAATTAGTTGCCAGGCGCCAAATAGTATATGGGCGCTGCTCGTCCTCATGCTCGTGATCATCACCATCGTCATCTCCCCCTTGGTTATAAAAATCTTCAAGTATAGGTGGTGGAATGTCCGCAGGACCTTGGAAACACAAGAAGAAGGTTAATTAATAAAGGGAGACTTGCTAACCCGCATGCATGTGGATGAAACAATTATAATTACGCTGGAAGACAAACGTACCGAAACAACGATTCCATGCAAAAACAGTGCCACGAGTGGTGGCAGCAAACACAAGGCCCTCGTATTCAATTGCACCACAGTACTCATCCGTGTACAGAAACTGATTTTTGAGCAATATCCATCCAGTCAAACCAGCAAGGACGGCAACAAGCTTGTCGAAGATACCAACAACTTCATAGTTGTTGTAATTCCAAGAGCAGTTGGGAACTCAAGAAATTGCTATCTTCCGTAGAAGACAGTCACCATGGTTGTATTTGAACGTGCGTACAATACCAGTGTGCTCAACCTCTGGGCAGTCTACTGAGATTTTTGGAAGTGGAACCCGGTCACGAGTGTACACATTCACAAGTTCCCACTCGCAGTTGGACCCAATGTAAACAACCAAATCTCCATTTGCGCCTGCCCAAGCCTTGCCCTCAAGCGATGGCATGTTAACATCATACGTATCATTATCAAGTGGCATCAACTTGCACAGGGCAAGGCCTCCGTCGTGACGGCGCTAGACATCAGGGTCACGGTGAAGAAGATAGGGGAGATCAAACCGCTCCTTGACTCTTGGGTTCCTTGTAATGATGTTATTAGTTGAGTCAAGAATGGGCTTGAACAAACCTGCCATGCTAGCCGAGGTGATGACGTCACACTGATCGTGAGTTCCTCCACCACGTCATCTTTCAGATCAGGGCAAGAATAACAGGGTCGTTTCCGTACTGTTCCCTCCATGGAGAAGACGATCGAACAATGGCAGAAGAAAGGGTGAAGGGCTGAAGGAAAATGGAGGAGGGAGAGGAAGAGCGTGCGACAGCAGTTCCAAATCAAGAGGGAAAGGCGAAGAGTCGGTGGACGGTTGCTAGTTTGCGACGGTTCACGAAGGGGTGCCCCGGCCTACACGTCGGTTCGGAAATACTCCTACTACTCGCCATCGTCTCACTAATATGTAGGAACGGGACCACATGTCAACGAAACATGGTGTGTAATTTCTCGTGCAAAATGCAATCTGACTGCGTTGGCCCGAGGTGCCGCATTAGTTATCGACATTTATTTTTTTAATGGTGTGCCGTTCAGTTTTGAAGCACGACTAACTGGTACTGTACGCAGAGAAAATATAAACTACTCTACCACTACTCCACCTCTAGTACTAATAGTATAAAAAAGATATATAGGCTGGAGCTTCAGCGCTTTCTTGCCAAGGGCTGCCCACTTGCTTCTCACACTACCACCCTCTCTCCAGATCTAAAAAAGAAGGGCCCTATCTCCTCCTCATCGGTGGTCACAGATCCACAGGGAAGAAAAGGACGTGCAACATTGACGCACTCGTCGTCAGCGAGCGAGGTCATGCCCTGACGACAAGGCCGTCCTCTCAGACCTAGCGCCCGCGCTGGATGGCCTCCATCCCCAAGCTCGCTGCCGTAGTGTGTGCGGAGGACGACGACCACGAGCGAAGCCACTTCCCACCGACCCTCAGGTATGCAACCTATTTTCGAACCATACCCTTGTTCTATTGCCCCATCTGGCACGTCGTTGCATGTGGATCTTTTTCCACCCCACCATCTTCCCAATTTGCTATCCTCTGCTCTGATCGCCACGCAGACGAAAACCATAATTTGCACTATTAAAGGAAACCTACTTCATGTAGACTAATCCATGTCTGGGTTGAATAAGGAAAGGAAGGGAGACTATACTGTCCAAGAGAGTAGGCATCGAACCCGCATCTAGGTTGAAAAGGGGAAAATCAGTAGCTAAGAAACGAGTCTCGTGTCTCTTGGTTGAAGAAGGGTAGAAAGGCATGACAACACAATAGAGAATGACCAGGTCGATCGGTTTGTTGTCCTCACATAGGAAAAAGGTGGCTAAAGAGAACAAAAATGGGATGTAATCCACATATGTTGCCTGGATATTTGTTGCTCTGGGCAACCATACCTCCCTCACCACTCTGCGTCCGTGGAGGTACATCGTACTGGTGCGCCCACTGTCCGAATGGGCTTCCCATGCTCTTATTGCCACTTTTTTTGCTGTTAGTATAACGCCAACAGTCAAGGCAAGCAATGCTACTGCTAAAGTGATGCCACATTTAACTAATGCCGCTCTCAGTCTAATGCCACCGATAAATTTAAGCAATGCCATTTAATGTCACTGGATTATTTCAGGGTTAGCTGTTGATTGTGGATGTATTAAAGATTTTTCGGATAAGGCATTCTAATACTGTTGCACAACCTGTAATAAACTAACTACTCTACTGTTGCACTAGCCACTGGATTAGTGTATATTTGTAGTATTCGAATGGTGTTGCATTAGCGTATGGACATAAATAAAGTGTGGCAAGCTTTCCCAGATATGTTCTCAACAAAACTACTACCTGTTTTTCTAAATACTAGACGTATGGGTACTTTAAATTGAACCGCGAAAACGTCTTATATTAAGGAGCAGAGGGTGTAGAGTTCACTCAAATTATCCCGGTAAATCTAGTCACACCTTTGTTAAAATTAATGTTCATTACACTAGTGCAGAACCGGGCTTTAGTGCCGGTTCGTGATGGCTTTTAGTGCCAGTTGGCGAACCGGCACTAAAGAGTGGGGACTAAAGGCCCCCCTTTAGTACCGGTTCATCACGAACCGGCGCTAAAGTGCAAACACGTGGCACGAGCCAGGCCCGTGTGCGTGTAGGACATTAGTACCGGTTGGTAACACCAACTGGTACTAAATGTTTGAGTGTTTTTTTTAATTTTTGCTTTAATTTTGTGTTTTCAATTTGGCTTTATTTTCCATTTAATTCTTTTTTGTTTGCTGGTATTTCACAATACTACAAATTGTACACGTTATGCATATATATTAAATAGATTTTCTCGTACGTAGAACCGCATATATATATATATATATATATAATATCATCGAATGTCTCACAGCCAACACCATTAACTATTCACACATATACACATGTATATACATATACAATTTCTTCTACCTGTTGCCTTGGTGCCTTCGGAGCACGATGACAAGTGGTTCATGGGGGCGGTAGCGGATAATAGTATTCTCCTTTCGGATCTATGACCTGGTCGAGCAAAAATCCGGCTATTTCCTCTTGAAGTGCTTGTATGCGGTCCGATGGTAGGAGCTTATCCCGCACCCATCTGAACTGCTAAGAAGGAGATCAATATGCATGTGTGTTAGTTGTGTGACTAGATATCGATAATGGTGTGAATAGTGTTCTGACAAAAACGTACCCAGTCATGTCTATCAGATCTGCTCCTTTCGCACGTCATCATGCGAATGTTCTCGTAAACGTAGTATGCACACATATTATTCCCTTTCGCCTACCTCAGGACCTTTACGAAAATGGAATTGAATCAGATAATGATTAATCAAGCATAATAATTAATTAATGATATTGAAACAAGAATTAAAGAGATGGTAGCTAGCTAGTACTACTTAATTACTTACCTTGGGTCGATGCCAAAACAATTGTTTTGGCCATTCTCCTGGAGTCACCGCGATGAACTTTGCCCATGCCCTGCCCGCCGGCAAAGAAAATTAATAAAGGGGTTATTAAATAGTTCATATCAGGAACTAATAGTTAATAATGATTGATTACCTGTTGACTATCCCCTTCACGATGGTGTAGTCTTTATCTTCTTTAGTTAGTGAGTCCAGTAATTCAACTTTTCCTTCCTCAACTTTAATGTCTATCAAGACCCAGTGTCAACTGCATACGCACACGTTTGCATGTCTTAATTAAGCGGGCATGTGCATAAAATTAATCAACTACCGTAAACCGTATACACTTAATTATTAACATCTAGCTAGCTAGTAAGCAAAAACAGAATTTGTAGTACAAGACAGTGTGACTCACGGGAAGTTGTAAGGAAGTAGTATATCTTCGAAGGTATTGAGGCGCTTCAAGAACTCTAGCATGCTTTCCTCTACAACAGCTTTACAATGGTCAATCTCCCATATGTCCTGATTAATGGTATTTGGGTCAATGAACCCAACGCCATAGCGTCCAGCTTTTTTCATTTCATACATCTTCATCCTGGATATAATACCACAGAAAAAGAATATAGTGAGGATAATTACATGTAATGATTGATCAAAATTATCACTACATAACTAGCTTGAGACTTAAGTTATAGAAAGAAATCACTTATAGACAATAGCAACTGACGATAGACTTGTCGAGTGCGTCTTGATTAAATAACTGAAATAGTTCTCGATACTCAATGGCCAGAGCTTTCTCATGGTAATAATGCTCATGCTTGACATTCACCATGAGGGACTCTCGATTGGAAATCTTGGTAATGTTCATGTACCATTGATGCAATTGATACATTCTCGTTGGGAGGTCCTTGACCTTGTCTGGATGGACCAAAGGTTTGCCCCGGACATATTGCCATGCTTTTTCCGATTCTTTAAGCGTAGGCATGGGCTCGATTTCGAGGAGTTGTCCAACAGAGATATTGAGCATTTGAGCCTGCATTATATGATCCTCTGTTATTACCACATCGCCATGCTGGGGAACGCTAACGGTTTGCCCACAATAATATTTGGCGCGCGTACTACTCCTCTCATGTGTTGTTGGCACAACAAGCGGGGGGATCGCTTGCGCCGCCTGTTCTCCCAACTGGGGAACGGTTTTCCCGCATTTTTTGCCAGCTGCTTGTTGGCTCGAGCTTGAGCTCGCTTCCTTCTGTAGTCGTGCTCGATGTGCCTTCCTGATTTGGCGCTCATAGTCCGAGTCAACAGGCTTGGGAGCTGGTTCTCTAGCCATACGAATGAAGTGGTCAATTACTTTCTCAGGCACTTTCTCCTTTGGCGGCGGTGCCGGTTTCGGTCCAAAATGGGCGTCCACTTGGGCTTGCACTATGGCTGTGTTTTGCTCCTTAGTCATGTCGTAAGGCCTCTGAGGAAGAGGAGCGAGGCTTGGACCATATTTATATCGCTTGCCTTCGCCTGTACTTCCTGAACTACCTCGACTCGTACCGCTACGCACCAAAGCTGCGGGATGTCTCTTCTGCGATTGCTGAGACGGCGGAGACGGCTGACGTGGAGTTGGACCAGGAGAAGTGGCCTGACGATGTGCCGGACTTGAAGCAGGAGGTGTGGCCTGACACGGTGCCGGACTTGCAACCGGAGAAGTGGCATGACGCTGTGCCGGGCTTGAAACCGGAGGAGTCAGCTCACGCGTTCGGGGACTTGGAGGAGGTGGCGGACTTCGAGGAGGAGTCGTCTCACGCGTTCGTGGACTTGGAGGAGCGGGAGTCTGCTGACTCGGTGGCGGACTTCGAGGAGTCGGCAGACGACGCGGTGTCGGTGGACTTCGAAAGATTATGCAATCCTTTCTCCATAGGATGATACGATGTATGGCCTCTCCGAGTGTGCGCTCGTCTTCACCTCCAGGAATGTCAAGCGTTAGCCCCGAATATGGGTCCACCACTTCATCAACCATGACACGAGCATAGCCCTCTGGAATCGGGATGCAATGGTAGGTTGCTTCGGGGGTAACTGGAAAAGCAACGCCGTCCGCCACCTTCATGGATATGTTCTTCATTTTGGAGTGTAGCTCGCAGTTAGTGTTCTCTATGATGTCATCCACAGGGTATTTATCCAGCAGTGTGTCGCCCGGGGCAGAACCAACGCTGCTTCTCGGCATGGATGGGACGGTGCTATCCAATGCTGGACGATCATCCGCTTGCTGCTGCCGCTGCTGAGACCCCCTTTCCTGGCTAAGTGAGTCGATCTGCTGCTGCTGCTGCTGGAATTTGAGTGCCAGGTCCGCGTGCCTTGCTTCTAGGCCTTGAAGGCGTTCTGCGTCCTGCTTCCTCTGCTCCTCCTCCAGCTTCCTCTTCTTCTCCTCCTCCATCTTCTTTCTTGCACGGGACCTGTAGTCGTCATTCCAGTCCGAAAAGCCCTCATACCAGGGAATAACACCCATGCCTCGTGTTCTTCCCGGGTGTTCAGGATTTCCCAGGGCGCGCGTAAGCTCGTCGTTCTCTCTGTTGGGCGTGAACACCCCCGCTCGAGCTTCTTCTATTGCGTCAATTATCTTTTGTTCGGCTCCTTTTAGACTTGCCTTCTTCGAAACCATGCCTGTCTTCGGGTCCAACGCCCCCCCCCATGCGCATAGAACCAAGTTCTGCACCTGGGGGGCCAGTGCCGGGTAACCGGAGTGACCCCTGCATCCTCCATCTCTTGCTCAGACTTATCCCACTTAGGCAATGCCACCGCGTAGCCACCTGGACCCAGCCTATGGAACTGCGTCTTTCTTGCGGCATTTGCCTTGTTTTTCATCGACCGTTCCTTAGATATTTCTGAATCCTTGAAGGTCACGAAATCGTCCCAATGTTCTCTTTGCTTCTCCAGTGTTCCCTTGAAATCTGGAGTCTTCCTTTCATTAGCGAGGTAGTTGGCCCATACAGTTTTCTTGTGGGTGTTGAATGCAATTGCCATCTTCTTAAGAGCAGCGGCCTTGACTTTGTCCACATCTGCTTTAGTGAAATGATCTGGTAGGGTGAAATGTTCCATCAGAGATTTCACCATGTCTTCTTTGGCTCTGCCATCGACCCAAGTAACACCTGGACGTTTAGTCTTTGGCTCTTTCCATTCTTGAATGGAGATCAGGAGTTTGTCCTTCACAAGAACTCTGCACTGACGAGTCCACTTGTTCGCAATGTTCTTAGGCGTGAGGGGTTCGCCACTAGGTTTGATGGATTCGATGTGGTACTTTACACCATCCTTCAACAATCTGCCCGGGCCTCGCTTTGTCTTGCCGTCTGTAGAAGAAGATTTGCTCGATCCGGAGGGCTGAAAGAAGAAAGATCGATTCATTAATATATCTTCAATAAAAAACATGTGATGATCACCATGATGCATGCTTATATAAATATACCTCGCCGGTAGTGTTTGTTATTTGAAGATCAGCATTGTCTGTGTCATAATCATAATCATAGTTCATGACTTCATCAGCCCGGTCGTCGAGATCGAATATCTTTTCATCACCCTCTCCGGTATTGTTAAGATATTGGGAGCCGTCATCTGCTTCATTCAGATCATCTAGCCTGTGAGGGCTGCGTATGATGTCGAACAATTCCTCTTCTCTCTCTGCCGGTATTGTCCGCCATAGCTTTTACTTTACTAATAATACAGAAGAAATATAAAACAATTTAGTATTCAAATTACAATGCATGGATGCAATTAATCAATAAGGAAAATCTGAATCTCGAATACATCCTCTCGAATATATAATCTCGAATACATCATCGTCTTAATATATATAATCTCGAATACATCGTCTCGAATACTATATATCGAATACATCACTGGCTAGGTACCTAATAAAGATCGAGTACTACAGAAGAATCTAGGGCGCCACTCGCGGTTCCTGGGGCGCGGGCGGTGCACACCCAAAGAGAAGGAACCATCACAGGATCATATCTCCGGTCATCTGCCCAAAGAACCCGCCAAGTAGTGGAGAACCTGACGTCGTCCATAGCAGCCATGTAGCGATGGACGTGCTCATCTTCCTCCCTGACACGGCGACGCACCACCTCCGGCGGGGCCGGCTGCCTCTGCACCGAATGTGGCCCACGCGAACGCCACCAAAGAAGATCAGGGTCGACGACGGGACCCGAGGTCGGGTTCCTCACCAAGCGGCGCGCCCCTCCAGGTAGCACCTCCCAGTGCCAGCCCGGCGGAGCCCAGTCCCGGACATGGGTCCCCTGAAGCATGACGTCGTCGCGAACGGGTCGACGGCGAGGATGCGGGCCGGGCATATCGTCGAGAACAAATACTATATGCCCGCAAAAAGTAACATTTTTTAAATGATTGGATTGTGATAACTAAAATTATATATATATATATGCAAATTCTAACAATTTGACATTAATCTAATTCATCTAACTAAAACTAATTCTAAAATTTCATGATTATATAACTAACATTTCCATAACAATTCTAATATTTATATAACTAAAAAACAGAAAAATTGCTAACATTTCTATAAATATTTCTATAACTAAAAAACAGAAAACATTTATAACATTTCTATAAAACTAACATTTCTAATATTTATATAACTAAAAAATAGAATAATTTCTAACATTTCTATAACTAAAAAACAGAAAAATTTATAACAAACAAACTAATGTGTGTAGTGTGTGTGTGTGTGTAGTGTGTGTGTGTGTGTGTAGTACTGTGTGTGTGTGTGTGTGTGGACATTGGCGGCCGTGGCGAGCTCACCGGCGACGAAGGGGCGACGGGACGGGGCGGCGACGACGGGGCGACGGGACGGGGCGGCGACGATGGGGCGGGGCGGCCGGGGCGACGGACGGGGCGGCGACGACGGGGCGGGGCGGGGCGCGGCGACGGGGATGACGTGGACGGGGACGGCCGGGGCGGCGACGTCGACGGGGGCGGCGACGAGGGGCGGGGACGGCCGGGGTCGGCGACGAGGGGCGGGGGCGGCGACGATCGGGGCAGGGCGGCGCGATGGAGGGAGGAAACAGAGGGAAGAACAGAGAGGGAAACTGAATTTTTTTCAAGTGTTGTATATATAGGATGGACCTTTAGAACCGGTTGGAGCCACCAACCGGTACTAAAGGTCTGTTTTGGCCAGGCCAAGCGGCGGGAAGCGCATCCCCTTTAGTACCGGGTGGTGGCTCCAACCGGTACTAAAGGCCCCCCCTTTAGTACCGGTTTGTGCCACCACCCGGTACTAAAGGTGGTGCGCTGGCGCAGTGCGGTGCGGCAAGTTTAGTCCCACCTCGCTAGTCGAAGGGCTACCGCATTGGTTTATAAGCCCCAGTGCGGTAGCTCTCTCGAGCTCCTCTCCTAAGCAGGCCTACTAGGCCTACCAATTTATTGCTGCCATGTGGGCCTACTGGGCCTTTGCGGGCCTGCATCCTGGCCCAACCAAAGGTTGAGTTTCTAGTCGTATGCAGGCCGCTTTGGCCCAGTAGGCGGGCTTTTTTATTTTCTTAATTTTTTTGCTTTTTTATTTGTTTTATTTATTTTTGAGTTGTTTTTTGCTGTATTTAGAGTTTCTTTGTGAATATTTTTGCTTTAGGTACAAAAATTTACAAACTTTGATCTGTTAGTGCCGGTAGTTTTCAAATTTGAATAGTTTAAATTTTGAATTATTTGAAATTTGTGAGAATCACTAGTTTGTGAATAACTTAACTTTGGAAAAAGATTGTTCAGTGATTCTTTTTTCTTATGTTTAATATTAGTGTGTTTTATCATTATATTCAATTTGGTAATGCTTAGGTTATTTAAAAAATGAAATGCCTTTGTAACATTTCAGTTTTCGTCGGAAACCCTGATACTTCGAAAAAGATTGTCCATTTTGTACACGAAGTGTATCCAGTTTTTGCCGTAACCCTCTCTACTTTTTTGCACATGCTATTTGTATGAAATTATGATACCATGCCAACTTTCAACCTTTTCTGAGTTCATTTCAAATGCTTTTCAATTTCAGGGTCATTTAGCTGGAAAAAAATCAGTAAATGCATGAAAAAGAATTTGTTTGCACATAAAATTTCTTCGCGTTTCAAATGCCAAAACACATAATTAACTACCCTAACTATTACAGACATTCCCTCCTGGGTGTGAAACACAGAAGAAAGTGATGATAGTGAAGCCGATCACATCCCAGATATTTGGGTGTGAAACTTTTTCTTCTCGTGTGTCCCTTTGCGCCGTAGCCAGGGAAAATCTTCATCATTTAACTGGATGCTCGGGTCAATATTCACTGTGAATGGAGCAATTTCATCAAACTTTTCATAATCTTCTGACATGTCTGTCTTGTCATCCACTCCCACGATGTTTCTTTTTCCTGAAAGAACTATGTGGCGCTTTGGCTCGTCGTATGATCCATTCGCTTCCTTATCTTTTCTTTTTCTCGGCCTGGTAGACATGTCTTTCACATAAAAAACCTGCGCCACATCATTGGCTAGGACGAATGGTTCGTCTGCATACGCAAGATTGTTGAGATCCACTGTTGTCATTCCGTACTGCGGGTCTTCCGTTACCCCGCCTCGTGTCATATTGACCCATTTGCACCGAAACAAAGGGACCTTCAAATCACCTGATCCATAGTTAAGTTCCCATATGTCCTCTATGTAACCATAATATGTTTCCTTTCCCGTGTTGGTTGTTGCATCAAAGCGGACACCACTGTTTTGGTTGGTGCTCTTCTTATCTTGGGCGATCGTGTAAAATGTATTCCCATTTATCTGGTACCCTTTGAAAGTCATTATATTCGAAGATGGTAACTGGGACAGCGAGTACAGGTCATTTTGAATATCGCCATCATTCAGGGCACGTTTCTGCAACCAACCGGCGAAAGTCCTCGTTTGTTCGCGTGTAATCCAGTCGTCAGACTTCTCCGGGTGTTTGGACTGTAGAAAATTCTTGTGTTCCTCCATATACGGAGCCACCAAGGCGGAATTCTGTAGAACTGTGTAGTGTGCTTCAGTGAGAGAATGCCCGTCCATACATATTATTTGATGCCCTCCTAGCGTGCCTTTTCCTTCCAGTCTGCCCTTATGCCGCGATTCAGGAACACCAATCGGCTTAAGGTCAGGAATAAAGTCAATACAAAACTCAATGACCTCCTCATTTTCATGGCCCTTCGAGATGCTTCCTTCTGGCCTAGCACGGTTATGAACATATTTCTTCAAGACTCCCATGAACCTTTCAAAGGGGAACATATTGTGTAGAAATACAGGACCCAAAACGTTAATCTCTTCGCAAAGGTGAACTAGGACGTGCGTCATGATGTTGAAGAAGGATGGTGGGAACACCAACTCGAAACTGACAAGACATTGCACCAAATCATTCTGTAACCTTGGTATGATTTCTGGATCGATTACCTTCTGAGAGATTGCATTGAGGAATGCACATAGCTTCATAATGGCCAATCGAACGTTTTCCGGTAGAAGCCCCCTCAATGCAACCGGAAGGAGTTGCGTCATAATCACGTGGCAGTCATGAGACTTTAGGTTCTGGAACTTTTTCTCTGCCATATTTATTATTCCCTTTATATTCGACAAGAAGCCAGACGGTACCTTCATGCTGAGCAGGCATTCGAAGAAGATTTCCTTCTCTTCTTTCGTAAGAGCGTAGCTGGCCTGACCCTGATGTATGTCGTCTTTTCCGTGCATACGTTGCTGGTCCTCCCATGCCTCTGGTGTATCTTTTGTCTTCCCATACACACCCAAAAATCCAAGCAGGGTCACACAAAGATTCTTCGTCATGTGCATCACGTCGATTGCGGAGCGGACCTCTAGGTCTTTCCAATATGGCAGGTCCCAAAATATAGATTTCTTCTTCCACACGGGTGCGCGTCCGTCAGCGTCCTTCGGAACAGGTTGTCCGCCAGGACCCTTTCCAAAGATTACCTTCAAATCCTTGACCATATCATGTACATCAGCACCAGTACGGTGGCGAGGCTTCATCCGGTGATATGCCTCACCTTTGAAATGCTTGCCTTTCTTTCTTATGGGATGCCTGCTCGGAAGAAATCGACGATATCCCAGGTACACATTCTTCTTACAACTATTCAAATATATACTGTCGGTATCATCCAAACAGTGCGTGCATCCGTGGTATCCCTTGTTTGTCTGTCCTGAAAGGTTACTGAGGGCAGGCCAATCATTGATGGTCACGAACAGCAACGCCTTTAGGTCAAATTCTTCCTCCATGTGCTCATCCCACGCACATACACCTGTTCCATTCCACAGTTGTAAGAGTTCTTCAACTAATGGCCTTAGGTACACATCAATGTCGTTGCCGGGTTGCTTAGGGCCTTGGATGAGCACTGGCATCATAATGAACTTCCGCTTCATGCACAACCAAGGAGGAAGGTTATACAAACATAGAGTCACAGGCCACGTGCTATGGTTGCTGCTCTGCTCCCCAAAAGGATTAATGCCATCTGCGCTTAGACCAAACCATACGTTCCTTGGGTCACCTGCAAACTCCTCACAGTACTTCCTCTCGATTTTTCTCCACTGCGAACCATCAGCAAGTGCTCTCAACTTTCCGTCTTTCTTACGGTCTTCTGCGTGCCACCGCATCGCCTTCGCATGCTCTTTGTTTTGGAACAAACGTTTCAACCGTGGTATTATAGGAGCATACCACATCACCTTGGCAGGAATCTTCTTCCTGGGGCGCTCACCCTCGACATCACCAGGGTCATCGCGACTGATCTTATAACGCAATGCACCGCATACCGGGCAAGCATTCAAATCCTCGCACTCACCGCGGTAGAGGATGCAGTCATTAGGGCATGCATGTATCTTTTGCACCTCTAACCGTAGAGGGCAAACAGCCTTCTTTGCTTCATACGTACTCTCGGGCAATTCGTTGTCCTTTGGAAGCATATTCTTTATCATTACCAGCAACTTTCCAAATCCCTTGTCAGATACACCATTCTCTGCCTTCCATTGCAGCAATTCAAGTGTGGTGCCCAACTTTTTTTTGTCAGCTTTGCAATTCGGGTACAACAATTTCTTGTGATCTTCTAACATGCGCTGCAACTTCGTCCTCTCCAGATCACTTGCGCAGTTTCTCTTTGCATCGACAATGGCCCGACCTAGATCATCAGCGGGCTCATCTGATGCCTCTTCTTCAGCTTTTTTCTGCATTGCCGGCTCAGCTTCTTCCCCCATTGTTGTATCATCGTATTCAGGGAACCCATGGCCAGGATAGCCGTCGTCGTCCTCTTCTTCTTCATTGTCTTCCATCATAACCCCTATTTCTCCATGCTTGGTCCAAACATTATAGTGGGGCATGAAACCGGACTCAAATAGGTGGACGTGAATGGTTCTTGACGTAGAGTAACTGTGACCATTCTTACAGCCAACACATGGACAAGGCATAAAACCATCCGCCCGCTTGTTTTCCTCAGCGGCAAGCAGAAAAGTATGCACGCCATTAATGAACTCGGGAGAGCATCTGTCATCATACATCCATTGTCGGCTCATCTTCATTACACAACACGGAATAGACCAAATTAATACAAGTTCATACATAAAGTTCATATACAACACTTAATTAAATGCAACATACAAATAACTCTCTAGCTAAAGAATTTAAATGCAACAACAAATGCGATGAAGATTGCAATTAAGGTAACAATTGATCCAACACCATAATGATACCAAGCCACACTATCAATGGCATATTTTCTAATCTTTCTAATCTTCAACCTCATTTTCTCCATCTTGATCTTGTGATCATCGACGACATCGGCAACATGCAACTCCAGTTCCATCTTCTCCCCCTCAATTCTTTTCAATTTTTCTTTCAAATACTCATTTTTCTTTCAACTAAATTTAACCTCTCGACAATAGGGTCGGTTGGAATTTCCGATTCACATACCTCCTAGATAAAAATATCTATGTCAACTTGATGGGCATAATTTGTCACAAACACGAAATGCAACAACTAGTTTTAAAAGAGAATATACCACATCCGAATCATAACAAGGACGAGGGCCGATGGGGACGGATATCAGAACCATGGCACTATGTATAACAAACAACGTACGGGTAAGATAATTATATGAGTAACTATATATCCAAATTTGGTAATGTAAAACATTCATGAACAAGAGCCTCGCCAGAAGGTGATGTCGGCGACGGGACAGTGCGGGCGATCGACGGTGGTTACGACGGAGATTTAGAAGGCACTAAGTAAACCACACCTACATATGCAAACTAAGTGTTATTTTTGTGCTCAAATTGCATATAAATCACTAGCCAATATAATTATTCCTCCCAAATTAATCACTATACAAAGCATTGCAAGAGCTAATCTAGCAATGAGAGTTGAAAGGACAAAGTTGCTAACCTTTGTGATCATTTGAATGTATGGGGGCCTTCAAATCTTGACAAATTTTGGGCAAAATTTGTGAGGAGCTCGAGGAGAGAGGGGGAAGAATAGAAGAAGTGAGGGGAAAGGGGAAGAACAGAGTGGCTCGGGGGGGACGAAGGGTTTATGTACGTCGACCTTTAATACCGGTTCGTGCCACGAACCGGTACTAAAGGTGCTGGACGGGCCCTAGACTGACAACACCCTACCACCACCCTCTTTAGTACCGGTTCGTGGCACGAACCGGTACTATAGGTTCGCCACGAACCGGTACTAATGAGAACGGCCGCCTAGCTGTTGGAACCGGCACTAATGGACACATTAGTGCCGGCTCAAAACCCAACCGGCACTAATGTGTCTCATATTAGGTCCTTTTTCTACTAGTGTTATGTTATCGGAGGAGGTATGTATGTTTGTCTCTAATGCCTGTCGACTACATACCCGACATCATGATGTAATGTTAAGTCATTTCCTTTTGTACAGTGTCACTGAATTGTCAAGGCGGTGATGGCATTTTATTTTAGTAGAACTGCAAAAAAATTGCTTAAAAGAAGAGGAAAGGTCAGGAATGGCTCAGTTTTTCAGAAAAAACTATGTATGCCTTCCTGACATCAGCCGTTGTTGCTTTATTTATTCCTTCAAACAGGTGGTTAATTAGAAACAGTCTTGCTACCTTTTCCCATTAAGAAATTGGAATGCTTATATTTGTGAGCCTATGCTTCAACTAGTGCCACTTTTATAGTAATCATACTTTCAATATCTATGCAAACAGGGATGCTCGATTTTAGTGGAACTGCACAAAAAGTCCAACTGGTTCAACATTAGGAGCATGTTTTTTCCAAACCTTTATATCCAATTGGTGGCACTATGAGATGTTCATTAGGAAGGTACATGGTTTGCTACTATCTTGCTACTCTTTTTGTACTGTCATTAGATAGTAATACTAGTGGTTTGCATGTGAATTTATTGGCAGGGTGGACCTACATTGGAGGTGCAGGACAGGATTCAATGATTGGATGCTCAATTTTGGTTGTATCGATTTCACCTCTTCCATCACTGCGAACATGGTGTGGTGTATGTTTACTAGCTGCTGGATATTTGTGCAGACAGAGATGTCTGCCCGTTGCTATTTGGCAAACAAACAAAGTGTCCACAATTTTGGTTCAACTGCACAAAAGAATAGTATAGTCACTTCATGTAGTGCCATTTTAAAATAGACACAAAGATTGGATAGTCACTTGATGGACTGCAGAAAAGTAGTACTGTACTATTTACTGGCCAACACTAGGTGCTTCATTGCTTTGGTATGATTATACAATGGGCATCATTTTCCCTAAGTTAAAGTTTGTATTCCGAAAATAGTCTCGTGGTGTGATCGAGAGAAGACCAAATCATATTGCAGTGGATGTTCCTCCATCATGTGTGGTTCATTCTCATGGTTCCAGCTGTTGGTGAAACCACTTATGTTTGCAAGAGGAATTGTAGACTTCACAAACAAATTTGTCTTTTAGTCTGTACTGAATGTTGGCCAAGAGAAGCATCCATGTTAGTAGGAAGAACAGATGTTTTTTCTAGATCTTTTCTTTTGGAGCTACATATTTGTATATGATCTGTGAATCATTGAGATGCATTAACATGTTGATCTTATGTATGGGAATCGTACTAGTTAGTTTTAGTTGCGAGTCTTGCGACGCAAGATCCGAAGTGGGTGATCTTTGCTTTTGGAGCTACATATTTGTATATGATCTGTGAATCATTGAGATGCATTAATAGTTACTTACTTCTGTTCGCTCAGTGTTTACAAGTTACTGATCGATCACTAGCTAGCCTACAAATGTGCTCCTGGCAGTTTTATTTGCGATGCAAGATGCGAAGTGGCAGTTTTTTGAATAAAAATGCCTACCTCTGAAGAAACTGACAAGCTACATTATCGATCCTACACGGATAAAAACGCCTACCTCTGAAGAAACTGACAAGCTACACTATTGATCCTACACGGATAAATAGCGGATCACGCACGTACTACCTCCTTTCCGGTTTGCAGGGCTCAATTCAAGAAACGACCTGCTCAACCCTACACGAATAAATAGCAGATCACGCACGTACTAGTACCTCCTTTCCGGTTTGCAGGGCTTAATTCAAACCTCTCACCAACCAAGGTGCTCCCTCCATCCGGGTTTATTAGTCCCGTGAGCAAAGCAGCAAGACCAAGACATGGCAATAATTAACGGCATGCAGAAGTTTAAGCCTAATTAATTCCAGCGATTTAAGTGGCTGCATGCGTGCCCTCGGCTGCGACTCGTTGCATGCTGCTTCGCGTACTCCCTGCGAGTGATTGTGAGTGCCTGCATGCAGTTGGCCGTAATTAAGGCAGCTAACTGATGCGAAAAAAGATACGCTTTAATTTTTGCGGGCTTTTTAAATCCGTGAAATCATTATTGACAAGGAGGGAGATGATTCGAGTGCACTTGTTTGACCGCCATGCCGGCGTGCGACCCAGACGGGATGGGACGGCATAGTCATAATTTAAGTTTCCCTAGTTTTCCACGGCAAGCTGGCACGCTAAGCCATTATGCATTGAATTCCGATGACCGTCGCGCTACCTTCCCCCTATAAGTACTGTTTCCCAGCCTTCTTCGGTGCCACCGTGACCCAACTCGCCATATCCTCATAAGCCCCCACCGGCCCGATGTTGCTCGCCACGTCCGCCATGCCCGCGCCCGTCCGCGGTAGGCGACGCCGGAGGCGGTCACTGCCAGAACTAGTGTTCGGTTTTTCATCGGAAGGAAGACGGAGGGAGGAGGCATTCTATCTGTCTTTAGATGGCAATGCGCAGATCGAGGAGTTATTGGTGCGCGACCGCATGGCGGAGGAGCAGGAGTTGTTCGAGCGCGACTGCCTGGTGGAGGAGCAGCGTATCGCCGATTTGCGCCGCCAGCGGGACATGGAGCACCAGCGCACCGACGCTCTGAGTCGCGAGCAGAGCGCCCGCAACTGGGCCGACTACGTGGAGGCCGGCGCCCGGCAAATAGCCCTGGAGGCTGTCGAGCACGCACGCGTTCGCGGCGTCGATTTTTACTACCAGCTCATCAAGTGGGTTTCACGCTTGGAAGGCGAAACTTCGGTGGACCATGCCGACATGGAAAGGGCCAACGCGCGCGAGCAACGTGCCCTATCGCACCTTTGGCAACTCCGAGGCGAGGCGCAGGACGCCGGTGCCGGCGTTTAGCGTGTATCATAGATGGCGGCCGGCATTGTCTATTTAGCTAAGAGTAAGTTAGTACTTGTCTAGGGGGAGTAGATAGTTAACTTGGCTATGATGGTTGTCAATGTGGAAGTTCAGTACTCTATATGTGGATCAAACATGTTACTTTGCTCTAAATGTTGAACTTTCTGTTTGAACGTATGGAATTGGCTGTTATTTTTTTTAAATGGGTTGTATTTGTCCTCCACGGGTTTAGAGGCTGACTTGTGGGCCTAGCAAGTTGATGCGTACATAATCAGGAGATGATTGTACGTGGAGAGGATAACAGCAGGGACCCGCCAAGGTCATGGCAGTACGCAAGCAAGTGCCTCCTTATTTCAAGCCACTAAAAAAATGGCTCCTCCCAGTGGATTTCTGACATCTGGGTCCCATGCCATTGTCAACGTAGTCAATAAACGAGAGAATTTCACAACGAGCGGCTGACACCAGGGACCCAGCAACTCGCCCATTTATTTCTGTTTTGGGTTTATTTGATAAATGCCTCCGAGAAATGCCACTGCAATTTCCAAACTTTGAAAAATGCCATTTCATGCCATTTCTAGTGCATTTTTCGAAGTCTGGAGTGGCGTTTTTCAAAGTTTACAAACTGCAGTGGCGTTTTTCAAAGTTTGCAAAAATTGCAGTGGCATTTTTTAAAGTTCGTAAATTGCAGTGGCATTTTTATGAATCGCCATAATTGGAGTGGCATTTATGTAATTTGTTTTTGAGACGGAAGCAGGGTGTCAACTGGGCTGTGCGGGACATCTGTCCTATATAGACAGCCTTTTCTTTTATGTTTACCACAGACCAGCCCAGTAGTTTTTTTTTCTTTCTGAAAATGGCTAGCCCAGTTTTTTTGTGATTTGTCAAGTAAGTCGCTTTATCAGGCCTATTGGGCTGCAAATCTTTCAAGACGAGGAGAGCTTCATTCGGCTGGCCGAGAAAATGGCCTATCAGTATTGAGAAATGGGTTGTACATTTTTAAAACACATCAAACCGGCAATTAGTTTCAAATATCATTTTTACATTTCGAGATTTTAAATTGCATTGATTTTTATGCGTGGACAATTTATTGGATTTTATATTGATATACATTTATTTTTAAAATCAGTCTGAATGTGACTCGAAATTTCGGGATTAAAAACAGTTCAGACCGCACCAACATATACAAAATTTCGTATAATTTTTTAACCGTGGCCACAATATGGGCTGTAATGCTAACAAAAAGAATATGGGCTCCAAAAAAACCCGTAAGAATTAGCAAATGGTCTGTAAACTATTTGAAATAATGGCAGATGGGTTGTATGCTATTTTCCACAGATTTGAGGCTTTCCACAGATGGCCTATATACTGTTGGATGTCCAATCAACGCCGCCGTGCTTCTTCAATCTCTGCTCTTCCTGCTGCAGCCGCTCAAACAAGCGCCGGCGGGACTGCCTGCTCCCTCCTCCCCGCGGCCGGCTGTGCTGCCGCGCAGGCCTCATCGCCTCACCGTACTCCCATCGCGGGCCTAGCCATCCCTCTACTCACCCACAGTCCCACACCTGCTGTAATTCTCTGGCGACGGTAGACGAACCAGTAAACCCTCGTACAGTCGTACTCCCCTCCGCGTGGGAAACAACTGCCGAGTCTTCCCTGCCTCCCTGTCGTTCCCTTCCTAGGCCTTGCCGTCGTCCACTGCCCTGGTGCTCTCGGCGTGGCGTGGTCAACGTGGTCAACGACCGACATGCATCTGAAGTAGACTGTACGTGGAGAGACTGACAGCTGGGTCCACGGCCGCACGCAAGGAAATGCCTCCTTGTTACACGCGAAATAATGACTCCTCCACCTGACATCTGGGACCCACCGAAAGGGCCTCTGTATTTCATGAAAAAACGTTACCATCGCTGACAGCTCGGACCCACTAGCTATATCTTCGCACGCAAGGAAGTGCCTCCTTATTATGCCCAAAAAAAAGAATACTCCCCATACGATGTCCACTAAGTTGACGGGGCCTACTAAGTTGACGGGGATGAAGGGCTTTGTCAACTTAGTCAATATGCACGATTCTAGCTCGATTGACTGTACGATGTCCATCCAACGGCCGTAGTGCTTCTCCAACCTCTGGTCTTCTTGCTCCAGCCGCCCAAAGCAGCACCGGTCGTGCCGCCTGCTCCTGCCTCCCGTGGCTGGTTGTGCTGCCGTGGAGGCCTCACCGCCTCCATACTACTCCCACTACTGGCCAGGCCATCCCTCCACTCCACTCACCCACACCCCATGTTATTCTGCAGCGAAGGCAGCGCAGCCGAACCAGTGAACCCTCATACTCCTCTCCGCTTGGGCATCCACTGCCACGTCTTCCCTGGCTCTGCGTCGTCCCCTTCCTAGGCCTCGCCTCGTCCACCGCCGTGGTGCTCTTGGCGCGGCGTGGTCAATGTGGTCAACAACCGAATTCCATCGGAAGAATACTGTACGTGAAGAGGCTGACAGCTGGGTCCATGGTAGCCGCAAGGAAGTGCCTCTTTGTTACGCGGAAAATAATTATTCCTCCACCTGATAGCAGGGACCCACCAGACGGGCCACCAGTATTTCGCGAAAAAAAGTTTGCCCCTGACTGCTGGGACCCACCCGACAGGCCACCGTATTTCACGAAAAAAACGTTCCCCCTGCTGTCAACTCAGACCCACCGGAAGTGCCTCCTTATTACGCACAAAAAAATGAATACCCCCCTTCTAGCTGAGACCCACCTTTGTGGGAGGCTGACTTGTGGGCCTACTAAGTTGACGGGGACGAAGGGCTTTGTCAACTTAGTCAATATAAACGATTCTAGCTCCAGTGACCGTACGATGTCCATCCAACGGCCGTAGTGCTTCTTCAACCTCTGGTCTTCTTGCTCCAGCCGCCCAAAATAGCGCCGGTCGTGCCGCATGCTCCTGCTTCCCGTGGCCGGATGTGCTGCCGTGGAGGCCTCACCGCCCCCTACTACCCCCACCGCTGGCCAGGCCATCCCTCTACTCACCCACACCCCCTGTTATTCTGCGGTGACGGTAGCCTCACCCTTGTACTCCTCTTCGCGTGGGCATCCACTGCTGCGTCTTCCCCGGCTTCGCGTCGTCCCCTTCCTAGGCCTCGCCGCCGTCCACCGCCGTGGTGCTCTCGGCGCAGTGTGGTCAATGTGGTCAACGACCGACTTCCATCGGAAGAGTACTGTGCGTGGAGAGGCTGACAGCTGGGTCCATGGCGGCCGCAAGGAAGTGCCTCCTTATTACGCGCAAAATAATTATTCCTCCACCTGATAGCGGGGACCCACCAGACGGGCCACCGTATTTCGTGAAAAAATGTTTCCCCTGACTACTGGGGCCCACCAGCTACATCTTCGCACGCAAGGAAGTGCATCCGGGCAAAAAAAACGATTCGTCCCCCTGACTGCTGGGACTCACCAGCTACATCTTTGCACGCAAGGAAGTGCGTCCGGACAAAAAAAACAAAACGATTCGCCCCCCTGACTGCTGGGACCCACCAGCAACATCTTCGCAGGCAAGGAAGCTCCTGATAGTCTGGACCCACCTGGTCGAAGCGTACGTAGCATTGTCATTCTGGTCGCGAACGTGTACATACATACTGGTCAATGTAGAGGCGCGCACGTGTCGTATTAGAGGCGCGCACGTGTCGTAGTAGAGGCGCGCACGTAGCATGTACACATACGTATAGCAGCGAGGGTGCAAGAAAGAAAATACGGCCACATACGTACATACGGGCAGGGTCTCGAACGCCTACTCGCGCATACATACATGGCTGGGTCGGAACGGAGAAACAGAGTCGTCGTTGTGTTCATGGCGAGGCAACGGAATGCGTGGTGTTCATGGGGAGGCAACGGAATGCGTCGTGTTCATCGGGAGGCAACGAAATGCGTGGGAGCCAACCGGCTTGGATGGAACAGGCAACGGAAACGAGGCCTGGCGTACCGCAGAACGGAGAAACGGCCTTGTGTTCGACCGGCCACGTTCAGAACGGGGTCCTGTTGATCGGGAGGGGTGTGGCGTACCGCAAAACAGAGGAAACAGACCTTCTACGGTCAAAACGGGGGTCCTATTGATTGGGAGGGGTGTGGCGTACCGCAAAACGGAGGAAACGGACCTCCTACGGTCGAAACGGGGGTCCTGTTGATCGGGAGGGGTGTGGCGTATCACAAAACGGACGAAACGGACTTGTGTTGGAGCGCTACAGTCGAAACGAGGGTCCTGTTCATTGGGAGGGGTGTGGCGTACCGCAAAACGGGACTTCACGGGATATTGTTCATCTCCACCGTCGACCTACTCCAGCCTCCACGGGCTACTGTCGACCTCCTCCAACCTCCACGAGCTCCTGTTCATCCAGCCTCCACCACGCGCTACTCCACCGGCTACTGTTCAACCACCCCTCCACCGTCTACTGTTCATCCAGCCCTCCACCGTCTACTGTTCATCCAGCCCTCCACACCACGGGGTCCTGTTCAACCACCCTCCACGGCCACACCTCCACCGTCTACTGTTCATCCAGCCCTCCACACCACGGGGTCCTGTTCATCCAGAGGCAATGCCACCGCTCACTATTCATCCACCCCCCCCCCCGCAACGCTCACTGTTCATCCAATCGATCGGCTTCAGTTAGCAGTAGTAGCGAAGGAATCGCTCCATCGGGTTCAGTTAACAGCCATCGATCGATCGCTCGGGTTCAGTAACGCGTAGACTGCAGTGCAATTGTTCGGGTTCAGTTAGAGCCCAACGCCTCGCTCGGGTTCAGTTAGAGCCAACGCCTCGCACGTGTACGAGAGAAACGCGCATCGCTCGGCCCCCGACCTCCCACCGTAACCGGTAACTCCCCGAAATTTTCCTCCCCCTCGCTACTACCATGGTTTTTTCCGTCATGGACGGCCCAAAGAATGTCATGCAGCTACGTCTCTGGCCCTCCCAGGACGAAAAGCCAATTTTTTGTCATGAGTTTTTGTCATAGAAGTATAGAAGTAGGAGCCCACCACATCTATGATGATACTGGGTTTTTTCACAATTATCGGCATAGAAGTGTCATATGTATGACAGAAAAAAAATTCATACGGCCCAAAATGTCACGGATGTGTCTTTTTTTTGTAGTGCTACGCTTTGGGTAGCTTTTGCTAGGGCGCTCGAGTCTGTATTCCTCGGCAGCCAGGACCTCGGTCCATCTGTCGGTTAGCAGATCTTGATCAGCTTAAAGCTGTTGTTGTTTTTTCTTCAGGCTTTTTGCAGTGGCTATAAGCCGGCATTTGAAGCGCTTCTGCTCGATGAAATCCTCGGCCACAATGAATTCTTCGTCGCCCAGGCTCATTTCATCTTCGGAGAGAGGCATGTAATTATCGTCCTCTGATTCTCCATCAGTTGCCTGTTCTTTAGGGCTAGCTTGCCCATCCTCTTGCTCGGCCTGCTCGAAGCCTGGCTGGGCAGGATTGTCTTCGTCTTCAGTACCATCCGGATTGTTATCTCTTGTGTAGGTATCACCATTTTTGCTATGGCGGGGCTTCGAGCGGCGCCGATGACGCCGGTGTCTAGATTGCTTCTCCAAGGGGTTATCTTCCGTTGCCTCATCGCCATTGCTTTCTTTAGGGGTGTCCACTATATAAATACCATATGATGAGGTGGTTGTCCAACGTCCTATAGGTGGTAGTTCCTGTTCTTCTCCTGTATCGCCGTCCATAACATCGAGGTCTCTTTGGATTCGAAGTCAAGCACGCCGGTTAAGTCATCGACAATGGCTATAAAGTGGGTGGTGGGTGGGGGACGAATTTCTTCGTCGTTCGCTCCCCACTCGAGCTGGACATAGTTCGGCCAAGAATCTCCTAACAAGGAAAGAGACCTTAATGAGTTTAGCACGTAACCCAAGGGCAAGTGCTGAAAAATATCCGCGACGGTGAACTCCATGACCGGTGCCCAATCAGATTCGATAGGCACGGACGCATGCAGTTCGGGTCCTGTGGCCGGAGACGAGTCCGAGGGTACGATGACACCACTCTCACAGGAGGTGGGATCAGTGTTCGGCTCCGACACCGATGGGTGTGCGGCCTCCGTGGCGGGGTCCATCCACCCGCCCTCGGAAGGAATGATCTGCTCTGGATTGAATCCCGGCGCCACCACAGGCGCGATCTCCCGAATACTATCGGACGACAGATCAAAGTCATGCCTGTCATGACTGTTCGGCGCACCTGTCATGGGCTCGAATCCGTCGAAGATCAAGTCTCCGCGGATGTCGGCAATATAGTTTAAGCTTCCAAACCTGACCTGATGGCCAGGGGCATAGCTATTGATTTGTTCTAGATGGCCAAGCGAGTTGGCCCGCAGTGCGAAGCCGCCAAATACGAAGATCTGTCCGGGAAGAAAAACCTCCCCCTGGACTGTGTTGTTGAAGATGATCGAAGGAGCCATCAAGCCTTATCGCGACGACACAGTGGAACTCTCAATGAAAGCACCAATGTCGGTGTCAAAACCGGCGGATCTCGGGTAGGGGGTCCCAAACTGTGCGTCTAAGGCTAATGGTAATAGGAGGCAGGGGACACAATGTTTTACCCAGGTTTGGACCCTCTCGATGGAGGTAATACCCTACTTCCTGCTTGATTGATCTTGGTGATATGAGTATTACAAGAGTTGATCTACCACGAGATTGTAGAGGCTAAACCCTAGAAGCTAGCCTATGATTATGATTGTTGTTGTCCTACGATCTAAACCCTCCGGTTTATATAGACACTAGAGGGGGCTAGGGTTACACATAGTCGGTTACAGAGAAGGAGATCTACATATCTGAACTGCCAAGCTTGCCTTCCACGCAAAGGAGAGTCCCATCCGGACACCGGACGAAGTCTTCAAGCTTGTATCTTCATAGTCCAACAGTCCGACCAAAGTATATAGTCCGGCTGTCTGAGGACCCCTTAATCCAGGACTCCCTCAATGGCACGTTGTCATCCTTCTCATACAGACCTTTGAAGTACCCCTTTATTTCTGTATGAATTTGTTCACTGTTATCCGCCCAAGTTCCGCCGTCCCTTTTCAATCTGACAATTTTGTTTTTCTTTCTCCTCCAAGTGGCTTTCCTATGGAAAAACTCTGTGTTCCTATCTCCTTCTCCTAACCACCTGATTCTTGAGCGTTGCTTCCACATGAGCTCCTCTCTCAGCAGTCACTCATCTGAGTCAGATTCACTTTTCTTATTCTGTTTTCTGTAGCCGGAGACTGAGGGAGGAGTCTTAATTTCTGTAATGAACCACGGAGGGATCTGATGCTATTCTGGACCGAACTAAACTCCTTTTGTGCCCAGCGACTTAGTACGTCTTGCACGGATTTCAATCTGCTGGCCACCCCCTTGAGGTTATGTTCTGCATCTCCTTTCTTCCAGGTGTTACCAATCATATCTGACAGGGAATCAAGCCTCTCCCAGATCTGCTCATACCTGAAGGTTTTCTTAATTGGTCTCCACCCTTTCCTATTGCCAAAACGGAGCAGAAGGGGCGAGTGATCGGATCTCGACGAGCAGATATGTTCAATTGTTGCCGCCTGAAACACCTTACTCCATTCCGGGCAAGCCACTCCCCTATCCAAACATGCCTTCACGTTATTAGAGCCCCTCTGCTTATTATCATATGTCCTAGTAGTGCCCTTGAAACCCAAGTCATGGAGATTGCAGTCAGCTAAAAGTCTCCTGAAGTCTGCTATGTTAGATTCTGAACACTTCACACGTGAGAAATGTTCACTTTGCCACATGGTTTTGTTGAAGTCCCCTATCATAGGCTATGGTTCAGAGGCATTGCATCTAATTCTCATCAAAAGTTCCCACATGTGGTGTCTCTCATGTGCTTTCGGCTCACCATAAATGAAGGTACCTCTCCCCTGCACTCCATTGGGGCTCAAGCAAATCAATACATCAATATACCTTGGGCCAACAACGATCTTTTTTATTTCAACACTTTCATAGTAGAACAACGCAATACCCGCACTCTTTCCGGTGCCGGCATGCAGGATACAATGACGGAGACCTAACCTCCATCTCAGATTATTCACGTACTCATCGCTCTTCCGATTCTCAGATAAGAACACCAGCTTGGGCTTGTGGGTGTGGACAAGGCCCACAAGTTCTTGAACTGTCTGGGCTTGCCCAATCCCACGGAAGTTCCAGTTGATGAGAGTCATGGCTCCTGACAGGTGCCATCCTCGACACCCGTCAGTTGACCGAGAGCCCCGAGCTCGGTTGCTGCCATACCATCCTCTTCCCCAGCCTTGTCCTTGCCTCCTCTTCCTCAGTACTTTTCTTTTTCTTATAGTGGTCAGTTGTGTTACCCTCCTTTACATTCTCATTGTTACCTGAACCTGCATTTGCACGTGCAGCCCTTTTTCCCAGCACCGTCAGAGCCCCAGATGAGCTCTTTCTGACCTTCCTGCTTGCCACCAAACCCTTTGCCAGGCTCTTCTGCAGTTTAGCCTGTTGGATCCCTCCTGCATCCGCTCCTTCCTCACCTGCGGGTACTATGATTCCCATGTCTTCCACAGCAACTGCGTTGCCCGTATTTGCATCCCCCCTCCCATTGCATTCCCTACCTTGGCCACATCGTAGAGTGGGATAGGGCCAAAACCCGGTGGGAAATCCAGGGCCGGTCCACCGCCTTCATGAACAGGTGCCTCGGGATCGGCTGTCTTCTGTCGGGGAAGGGGAGAATTGCTGGAGTCGACCCCCTTGTCTATTGCAGCCTCAGCCCCCACAGCAAGAACATCACTCTCCCTGATTAGAGTGTTCTCGAGGACATTAGTTACATCTTTGCCATCATCATGTCCAGCGTCCAGCTTGATTGAACTGTTTGCAGCTATTGCCGCCTGGACCAGTGGATCCGCTAGCACTTTCTCTGGAACCCTACCGAACCTTTCTGGTGCTTCCCTCTACAGGCTCATCTTTGCAGCTCCTAGACTCTTGGTCTCAAAGATGAGAAACCGACGAGCACTACCCGTTTCTGGAGTGATGACACCTCCCCTCATGCTACTCTTTTTAAACAGAGATGCGCGCAATGCTGCCAAGAATCTCATCTCTTGGAGATCCTCCGGGCGCTTACAATCGCGCTGTCCATGCCCTAGGTGACCACATGAGCTACAAAACCTAGGAAGCCGCTCATATTTTACATTCAGCTTATACAATTTCCCCTCGGCATTGTCATAAGACTCTAACTTACTCCTAATGGGCTCGTCGACATCGTGGTTGATGCGGGCACGCATGTAGTCGCCCCAGATCCTGCCTTATCTGTTGGCATCCACTTCGAGCACCTCGCTGAGTTCAACACCAAGCACTCGGGCGACTGATTCGAAGAGCATGATCGGGGGCGCATCGTAGATGCGAGCCTACATAGGCATGTGAGCCACCTTGACGTCTCCCGGCCTCGCGCTCCCGTCCACCGCCACCATGAGGAAGGGTGGGTCCACGGGCCATTGTTGAGGATGAACCTAAGGCCCCCCTTGCGCTCGAACTCGAGGAGGAAGCAGTTGTTCTTTAGTGGGGTGAAGCTGAGGCGCCCCTCAGCCCCCACTTGCTCTTGAGCTCATGGAAGAGCCCACCGATGCTGAAGAGTTGAACCGAGAAGAACAGGCCAACAGCGATCCATCTAGATCGCATGGCCGCCCTCTGCCTTGCTAGGTTCAGTTCCACCACGTTCGATCTCTACATCTCCATGTCAACAAGGAACACATGCGCTATCACATGCTCAGTCACCTCATACCTTGCTTCCTGATTGCCCATCACCCCTGGGCCAGTAGGGGTGCAGAACAAGTCCCCACTGTCCCTTGAGGAACCGTCGCGGATCGTCGGCCTTGCACCCAGGCCTGGGATAACAATAGAGTCCACCTCCTCGCTGGTGCTCATCGGCGCCTTGTTCCTCTGGTTGTCCCGTCCAGCCATGGAGTGTGCTCTTTTGGTGTTTGTGGGAAGAGGAAGATGTGTGAGGTCAATCTCCTCCCGGTTTCCTCTCTTTATACCCTCAGATCTCCTTAGCGAGATTGGTTGTTGCATCCCATCAGATGGCTAGGAATGATCCCTTTCGTCTACATCGATCCCAGCAAATCCTTGAGGGGAAGCTCTTTCCTTTCTTTTATCGGGTGGTTCTTTTCCTTGTTGATTATCGAATTCCATTCCCTAGATATCTGATTGTCTCCCAAGTTTCCCGATCTCAAATCCTTCCTCATCTCCTCTATCTTGTCCTTGATTCTAATCAGAGCCGCACCCAAGGCGAAATCATGCTTACCCGTGATCTACTGTCCCAGATCTCTGGTCGCTTTCTCCTTCTTTGCATATCTCCGGAAAGCAGCATGGTAAGAAACCAATTCTCGAAGTTTACAACCTGTTAAGCTAGCTAATGAAAATCACTTTGGAAAAAGTGCTAACAGTAAATGGGATAACGACGATATTCTCATGATCCTACTAGGGTTAACAACATTACCAGTAGTTATAATCCAGAGTCCAACTGATTAATTGAGCATGATATGCTGGATAGAAAATATATAGAACATACTCCCTCCGTCTAAATTTTGGATGTTCACTCCACCGGCGGTGCGTTGGCGTGACCCTCCCCCCCCCCCCCCCCCCCCCCCCCCCCCCTTCCATGAGAAATTTAGCATAGTTCTACTGCTAATCTCTCTTCTAATCCCCCAACTTCGTTAATTTCCGTGGCTATTTTTTTCTGTCATCCTGTTTGGCCCCCCGTTGATTTTGCTTCACGCTCCACCACTTCCACATCACAGCAGAGAAAAATAGCATAATTAAACTCTATGATTATTTTCTCAAAATATGCATATAATTGCCTCTCATATTCTCAAATGTTAACGGAATCCCATTATCGACTAAACCAGTGGTAAGTACTCTCTTCGTACCATAATATAAGACGTTTTAGCAGTTCAAATTACAATGCAAAAATGTCTTATGTTCTGATACATAGGTAGTAGTAGCTATACTATAATTAAACCAGTGAGAAATTTTTAAGAAGGGTCTCATTGCCTGCAATCCGGAAGATTCCACTGGTATCATGAAGCAAAAATTGCAGCCAGAACCAATCTAATTACTACTCGTATGAGATAATCCACCACCGGCATGGCGGTAGGTTTAAAAACGAAAAATTGCAGAGTAGCTACTAGCTAGTATGTTTGGATCCAGGAGACCCGAAGGAGGATGCGGACCCACCGTGCAGGATTCTGCTCGTGGTCGCACCTCCTCGGAGAGCGTCCTCATCCACCGAATCATCACCATTTGGATTCACTGGAATGGGAAGGCCGTACTTAGGCAGGAGGGGCTAGCGCGGGGTCGGGATGGAAGCGGGATCCCCGCCCCCGCGGTCGATGCATCCGAGTTTGCCCAGGGCAGAGCGCACGGGAGCGTACGTGCCCAGTGTGTATCCCGCCGCCGATCATCTGACTCAAAAAGTGAGATCAGTGACACGCCGGGCAAATGGGAGGGAGCCAGGGAGGCCCCTCCGAGCGGCTGGAGGCCTACTTGGTTTGGTCGGAGAGGAGGGGCAGCGGTCAGTCAGAGTGTGGATTATAGGACGCGGCAGGTGGAATGCTCGCGGTGGCGGGGTAGGGGAGGAGCAACTTGCGGCCGTGTGCGACGCAGGTCCCAGCCATCAAAATCTTGGGACCCGTGCCAAACTCCCAATTGAAGCCTACCCCTGGAAAAAAACTTCCCTTTTTGTGTGTCAAAAAAAATTATAACTCCTTTTAAAGATTGAGTTAAAATGGATTTGTAAAGCACACTTTGTATCCAAGTCATATCAATTATCCAATCCACGAACCAACCTGTGCTTGCATGCAGTGGCGGAGCTACGGCAAGGCCGAATGGGCCGTGGCCCGCCCAGCCCATGCGGTTTTCTGCAGTGTATATGTAGTTTTGGGCCATGAAATACAATCCCAATAGTCATTTCCTACAACCGGCCCGTCCAGGTTTTTGGGTCAAGCTCCGCCACTGCTTGCATGGTCAGGAATATAGTGGTATCCCCAGCCCACTAGAGTTCAAATCCTAGGCTTGCATACGTATGAAATAAAACCATCATTTTGTTTTTTCATTGATAATTTCAAATCATTCATACTCTCCCTATATCATAATACTCCATCCATTCCAGAATATAAAGTGTATTGAATTCTGTGCAAGCCAAACTTAAGTACGTTTGGCCAAGATTATAGAAAAACTATGGACTTCTACAATACAGAATAAATAAAATATAAAAATATTATTCGTGAAGGATCTAATGATACAAATTTGGTAGTTTAGGTATTAAGTTTTTCCATATTGTACATAAATCTAGGCCACTTTTAGGTACATCCTGAATGTCCTGACCTGATATGCGCCTGAGATTTGGGAAGTTTTCATCTGACTGGGCCTCGATCGACCGACAGAGGCGATACTTCCTGAGCATCGACGAAGCATGCTTGATGCTTCGGATTCGTGTAGCGATTGCTGTTGGTTTCCCCATCAGCTCGTGCGAAATAATTCCAGGAAAGAAGTTTTGTGACCCGACGTGTGGCGGTGGGTGAGCGCGCACGCAACGGAAGTCGAGCATGGGTGCACCACTTGACGTACGTACGTATGCTCGCAACCCCTTTGACCCGGTGGAACCCTATGGAACACCGAGCGCGCGACGTGTGGCCGGCATAGTTGCTGCATGGCGCACGTTACGCACGGGATGATGCGTAATAAGTGCATCGATCGGCATGGTTGCTGCATGGCTGGAAGCATATGGATCACACATTCATAACTGCTTCCCTCTCTTTATTCATAACTTGATGATGTATCACCCCAAGGAACAGGAAGTATCGCCGCCGCATCACACGTACGTGCAGCTTATTTAGGCTGAAGAAGACCTAGGTACGTTACGTATACGTGTAAGCTAGCTAGACTAGACTAGATCACTTGAACTGGATGGGGTACGCCGGCGACTTGTCCGGCTTGAACAGCCCGAAGTGCTTCTCCACGAGGTCCCCTCTCTTGAAGTTCTCGTTGAACATGGCGAAGATGTACGTCTCCAGCGCGCCGCGCCTCTTCGGTGTGCCCCCGCCGACGTGGTCTATCAGCCCCTGGTTGTACGCCCTAGCGTTGTCGGCCGTCGCCGCGAACCCGCTTGCCGACGGCCACCCGCTCTCGGACACCACCACCCTCACCGCCGGCGCCCCGGCCTTCTCCAGCGCGGCGACCACGGCGTCCACCATCGCGTCGAACAGGCATGTGTAGGTCAGCCCGCTCTTGTCGTCCCGAACCGAGGGTCCCGGCCGGAACGTCGCGTAGTTTAGCTTGATGTTCTGCGGGTCGCGCTTGTAGGCGAAGTAGGGATACACGTTGGCCAGCAGCGGCGCGCCGGTGCTCGCCAGGAGCCGGGCCACGTCCGTCATGTAGGCATTCGCGAACACGCCGTCGGAGGGCGGGAAGGACTTGGCCACCTCGTCAAACCGGATGGAGGTGGACACCTTGATGGCGCCGAGCCCAGCAGCGGAGAGGGCCGCGTTGAGGTTGCGCATGGCCGGCACGATGCTCTGCGTGGCGCCGCCCTGGACCTCGTTGCCCGCCGCGATGTACTTGATGTTTACAGCCGGGTAGTATGGGCGGACGTTCTTCTGCACCCATGACGCCGCGTTGGAGGTGCTGGCGGCGAGGTTGGCGAGTTGGTCGTTGCCGACGTCGAGGATGAGGCTGATGCCGGAGTTGCGGAGCGCGGAGAGGGCCTTGGCGTCGGCGAAGTAGATGCGCATGCCGGTGATGCCTTTGGACCTGTAGAGCTGCACCACCTCGTTCGCCGGCGGGAGGTTGTTGGCGATCACGCCGTAGCACACGCCGATGGATTGCACACCTGCATCCGTTTAGGTTTAGCTGTCGTAGGCGTTGACGCGGAAGAGTATGCATGTTAAGTCATCTCCAAGTTGTACATGCGTCGCCTTTAATTAATTCACATGCTTGATTTGTATTACGAAATCTCGTGGATATTCATTTTTGTAAGAATTTCTCTGCTTGCACTGCATTTTTTGAATAAAAAAGTTTGTGTCCACTCAAATTTGTAAAAACATTCGGACGAGGCGAACTCTTCAACGTCTCCATGGATTTGCCTGGCCTCATAACCACGCTGACAGTAGGTCCATGCATGCATGCAAACTACTCCTACTACACTAGAAAAATACAAGATCATGAAGGAAAGTACGTACTTGTAGGAACAGAAGCGAATGCTCCGATGAAGAGAGCAACGGCAAACATGGAAGGAACATGCTGCCTGGCCATTGCTGCTAGCTAGCTCACTGTATCTGCTGCTCTCCAATGCAACTAGGTTGGTGTGTGCCGATGCAGCCGCACCTGCACTACGCCCCGTTTTATACAGGTTCTCAGCCCGCCTGCGTACGTGGTCGTGTTGCGCCCTGCCTACCTAATCAGACTAGCTACTTTGACTCCGCCGTGGCCCAAGATGCACGGCATGGCGACATGCATGTATGTATCGTGTATGACCTCTTCGACTCGTCTCTTTCCGCCTTTCTACCACGGAAAAGTCCGGGTGTTGTGGAAACGGCCTCCGTTTTCTCAGATGGTGTACTACTCGTTGAGCTAGCTGGCCATGCTCTGTCGTGCCATGCGCAGACGGGGTCGAAGTGCGTTGAAGAGGACAAAGAATAACCTTAGAAAAGCACAGCACGACTTGGATGAAGTCCTTAGGGGAGACTTGACGTCAGAAACATTCACAAACACAACCATGCTGCTGAAACTGAAAAACTCTTATAATTGGAAGATATTCAGTGGGCGCAACGGAGTACAATTGATTGGCAACAACCCCTATACTTTCAGAATTTTGCATCGGCTCGAAGAAGAACCGGATCAGCCTGCTGAAAGATGATCTTGAATCCCCTTATTAATGATTACTTTGCTGCATTATTTGTTAAGGTGCCGGCCGCGTGGAGGAGATGGAGGGCTTCTCGCCGCCTGACCGTAGGGTGGCCATCCCGCCCGGGGCGGAGCGTTACGACCTGCTCATCCACGTCGACAGGGTTGAAGACTGGTCCCCCCGCTCCCCAAGATCATCACACTCTGCCCAGAGTGGCCTCCCCTCCTCCGGCTCCGACCACGACGATGACCTGCCACGCACCTACCCCGGCACCTGGATCATGCACGTAGAAGATGGCCAGCCCATGGAGCGACACCGCCGTCAACAGCGAGTCCCCGTGGTGGACACGGGCTGCCGCGGGCTCCCCGGAGGCGGGCCCCGTCGCGACCACGACGATCAGGGTGGGGGAGGTGGTAGTCGCCGCTTCTGGAAGGACACGCTGCTGGGCCGTGGCCGCGGCCGCGGCAACCAGGGTGATGGTGGCGAGGCCACAAGCAAGGAGCGTCAGCGCAGCCGTTCCCCGCCGTCTCGCCGCTCAAGGAGCTCGAAGGGCCACGGACGGCACGGCGGCCGTTCGTCAGGGCAAGCCTACCCAAGCAAAAAGCAGCATTCAAGACCAAAGATTGCCAGCCAAGTCCACGTCCCAACTCCTGCCGCGTCCTCGTGCACTCCAGCTGCGGCTCCGAACGGCTCCAGCTCCATGCAAGATGAGGTCGCCGAGTTCTTCGCCACAGCCGAGAAGGCGTTTGCCGCCCCGTCCCTGCGGGGCGCGGCCCAGTCGCTCCTGGACGAGGAGGTCGCCACCTCCGTTGCGGCGCCTCTAGAGTTCCAGGACCACATCATCGCCATGAAGGGCAAAACCACGGCATCGGACCCGTACGTCTTCGGCCCCACGCTCTTCGGGCTGCGCCACGCCCCGGAGCACTTCAGCTGCCAGACTCTGACATGCGTGGCCACGGTCGCCATCCAGCTCGGCGTGGTGACCAAACAAGTTTAGCTCCTGGAGATCGACGAACCAAGAGAAACTCCACGACGTCTCTTCTGCGACAAGCCTGCCTCCCTGCTCGTGCCGGCGCCAGCCAAGCGCAACTCTGCACCGCCAAAGACGCGGGCGACCTCGGTTCCTCCTCCTAGGCAGAGTGCGCGTCAGGCTGCCCAAAACTGCAAGGTTCCGGTTCCGCAGCGCAGCACACTCAGGCTGGTGCAAGGCCTCGGCCTCCTGGGCCCCAAGGAGCAGATGACGAAGAAGGCGTCAGAAGCGCTCATCCGCAAGTTCGACGAGCCTCTCTTCGACGATGACATCGCCGTCATCGCGAAGCTCACCAACATGGACAAGAGCGCCCTCCGCATTGCGGTAGGGCTCAACGGTCCTGACGGCATCGCCGAGGAGGCCGTAGTGTGATCATGCAAGTGCAGTCAGACACTCCATGTAGTAGTAGTAGTAGTTTTCGGTGGCGGCCAGCGCTCGGCTGGCTTGAGTTAGGTCTTGTTTCTATTTGCAGTTCATGTTGTAGTTTGTGGCTCGAGTCGTGCCGCCGTAGTTTGAGGCCTGTTGGTGGTCGGCGGCATCCCCCGGAGCGACGGTGGGTGTACCAGTACATTTTCTTTGCTAGTAAGTATAGTCGCCGGAGATCTCCCTTGTGTCCCCATGAATGACGATCACCCCTCCCTCCTGATCATGTGCTGGAACATGCGAGGTTTAAACTCGCCAGCCAAGAGGGAGGCTGTGCGGGAAGGGGTCGCGGCTCACCATGTCGCCATCCTCTGCCTCCAAGAGACAAAGTTAGATGCTTGGACTCCTGATTTAGTTAGAGACATCGGCGATAGCACTCTGCTAGGATGTGGCATGTTGTCGCCGATCTGTACGCGCGGAGGCGTCGCCATCCTTTGGAACAAAGATGTAGTAACGGTCTACACCCATGCCATCGGCCAGTTTGCGATCACCGCTAGGGTTACCCAAACCTGCAACCTCACGAGCTTCTGGCTCACCACGGTCTATGGACCGGCCGACGACGCGAACAAGGATGATTTCCTTGCTGAGGTAGCTAGGACTGCTCCTCTGGCCACCGAGCCATGGCTGGTCAACGGCGACTTCAATCTAATCTACGAGGCCAGGGACAAAAACAATCACAACATCAAAAGGCGGCTTATGGGCCGTTTTAGAACTGCGGTAGACGGAGCTGGGCTTCGGCAGATCAAGTGCAATAATCGCAAGTTTACTTGGAGTAGCGAGAGGGAAAATCCAACCCTAGTTAGCATGGATAAGTTCTTCTGCAACTCGCACTGGGAGGCCCTCTTCCCGCAGGTCCTGTTGATGGCGGCGTCCACCGCGTGCACCGACCACTGCCCACTCATGCTAGCTGATGCAATGGGACCTCGACGGCAGTGAGGTTTCAAATTTGAATCCTTCTGGCCGCGGTTCCCGCGCTTCATCGACACGGTCACTGCTGCCTGGACACGCCCGACGGCCTAAACATGCACATTCTCCCGTCCCCGCATCAAGATGAGCAGAACAACCAAGGATCTTCGGATTTTGAGTAGAAATCTAATCGGGGACACAAAGCTCCAGTTCCACATTGCATGTGAGGTAATATTGCGCCTCGATGTGGCCCAAGAGCAACGGCGTCTCATGGCGGCTGAGTCGGAGCTCAGGAAAGGACTGAAGACCAATCTTCTTGGCCTTGCTGCGATCAAGCGTTGCAGGAAGAGGCAGGCCTCCCGCCTCACCTGGCTGCGCGCGGGCGACGCCCCAACAAAGTTCTTCATGAACAAGATATGCTCAAGAAGGCGCAAAAACTTTATACACGCACTGAAGGTCGGAGAAAATGTTGTGATGGCACATGCTGAGAAGGAAAAGGCAATCCACGACCATTTCAACAACATTTTGGGCACCCCACAGCACGGACCAACGTCTATCAACTAGGCTCAGCTCCAAATGGCTATGATCCGGAGAGGAGGACTGGACAACCCTTTCACAGAAGAGGAGGTCTGGGGTGCGATCAAGGCCTCGCCTGCTGAAAAATCACCAGGGCCGGACGGTTTCTGTGGCGTGTTCTTCAGATCATGTTGGAGTGTTATTAAAGATGATATCATGCAAGCTTTCCATCAGTTCTACCACCTGGCTGGATAGAACTTTGGGGACTTAAACTCCACGGTCGTCGCGCTCATCCCCAAGAAAGACGGAGCCGACTGCATCAGTGATTTCAGACCGATCAGCCTGATCCACTCTATAGCCAAGCTGATCTCAAAGGTGCTCTCCATCCGCCTCACAACAATAGTGCAATCCATCATCTCGCCAGCCCAGACGGCCTTCCTGAAGACTAGATGCCTTCACAACAGCTTTGTCTACGTCCAAAACTGCGTCAAGAGCCTGCACCGCAGAAAGACACCGGCTGTCCTACTCAAGCTTGATATCTCCAGGGCTTTCGACAATGTATCTTGGGAGTACCTTCTCGATCTGTTGACGACGCTAGGGTTTAGCGCTCGCTGGAGGGATTGGATCAGGCTGCTGCTCGCCACCTCTTCCTTGGTCTTCCTGCTAAACGGATCACCCGACGCAAAGATTGTGCACCGCCGAGGACTGCGCCAGGGCGATCCACTATCCCCCTCCTCTTCATCATCGGAGTCGACCCCATCCATCCTCTTCTTCAAACCGCCGAGGATGCGCTTGAGATCATGCATGTGCCAGGAAGAGAGATCAAGCTCAGGGTTAGCTTATATGCCGACGACGCAATAATCTTCGCCAACCCCAACAAGGAGGAAATCGACCACCTGATGCGCATCCTTCAAAGTTTCGGTGACGCCTCGGGACTTCGGATAAACCTCACCAAGTCTACGGCTACGCCGATTCAGTGCAACAACATCGACCTGGGTGTAGTTTCGCGGTCCGATCGCCCACTTCCGATTAGGTACCTAGGTCTTCCTCTTACCACGGGACGGCTATGACTGGTACATCTACAATTGATCCTCGACCATGTCCGTGCACGGCTTGCGGGCTGGAAGGGGCGTATGCTCTCCATAGCAGGCAGGCGTGTCCTTGTTCGCCGTGAAATCTCCCACTTTCGCCCTCACCGCGCTTTGGGTTCCAAAGAAGCTTCTGAAGGAAATTGACAAGTGCAGACGATGCTTTCTGTAGGGAAAAGATCAAGAACTCTCACTACAAAAAAAGACACATCCGTGACATTTTGGGCCGAACGAAAAATTTTCTGTCATACATATGACACTTCCATGACGATAATTGTGACAAAATCCGGTATCATCATAGATGTGGTGGGCTCCTACTTCTATGACAAAAAATCATGACAGAAAATGGGCTTTTCGTCCTGGGCAGGCCAGAGATGTAGCTGCATGACATTCTTTGGGCCGTCCATGACGGAAAAAACCGTGGTAGAAGCGAGGGCGAGGTAAATTTCGGGGAGTTCTCGGTTACGGTGGGGGGTCGGCGGCCGAGTGATGCGCGTTTCTCTCGTACACGTACGCGCGTGTGTGCGAGGCGTTGGCTCTAACTAAACCCGAGCGAGGCGTTGGGCTCTAACTGAACCCGAGCGATTGCACTGCAGGTGGGTCCGAGCTGTCAGCGGCCGTAACGTTCTTTCGTGAAATACAGAGGCCCTTTCGATGGGTCCCTGATGTCATGTGGAGGAATCATTATTTTACGCGTAATAAGGAGGCGTTTCCTTGCGTGCGGCCGTGGACCCAGCTGTCGACCTCTCCACATACAGTCCACTTCAGATGCATGTCGGTCCTTGACCACGTTGACCAGGCCGCGCCGAGAGCACCTGGGCGGTGGACGACGGCGAGGCCTAGAAAGGGAACGACACGGGGGCAGGGAAGACTCGGCGGTTGTTTCCCACGTGGAGGGGAGTACGACTGTACGAGGGTTTACTGGTTCGTCTGCCGTCGCCGGAGAATAACAACAGGTGTGGGTGAGTAGAGGGATGGCTAGTCCAGTGATGGGAGTACGGTGGGGCAGTGAGGCCTGCGCGGCAGCAGAGCCGGCCGCGGAGGGGAGGGAGCAGGCAGTCCCGCCGGCGCTTGTTTGAGCGGCTGGAGCAGGAAGAGCAGAGATTGAGGAAGCACGATGGCCGTTGGATGGCCATCCAACAGTCACTGCTTGTGCGTCAACCTTTTTTAGGAAATCCTCAAATATGTGAAAAACAGCATACAACCCATCTGCCATTATTTCTAATAATTTACAGCCCATTTGCTAATTCTTAAGGTTTTTTTGGAGCCCATATTCTTTTTGTTAGAATTAAAACCCATATTGTGGCCACGGTTAATAAATTATACGAAATTTTGCATATTTCGGTGCGGTCCGAACTGTTTTTAATCCCGAAATTTCCACTCACATTCAAACTAATTTTAAAAATAAATGTATATCAATATAAAATCCAACAAATTCTCCACGCATAAAAATTAATGTAATTTAAAATCTCAAAATAAAAGAAAAGATATTTGAAACTAATTACCGGTTTGATGTGTTTTAAAAATGTACAACCCATTTCTCATTACTAATGGGCCATTTTCTCGGCCAGCCGAATGAAAGCTCTCCTCGTCTTGAAAGATTTGCAACCCAACAGGCCTGACAAAGCGACTTACTTGGCAAATCACAAAAAAACTGGGCTGTGGCCGTGGACCCAGCTGTCAGCCTTTCCACGTACATTACTCTTTCGATGGAATGTCGTTGACCACATTGACCATGCCGCGCCGAGAGCACCAAAGCGGTGGACGACGACGAGGCCTAGGAAGGGGACGGCGTGGAGCTGGGGAAGACGCGACAGTGGATGCCCACGCGGAGAGGAGTACGAGGGTTCACTGGTTCGGCTGCGGTGTGAGGCTGCCGTCGCCGTAGGGCCTGGCTAGCAGTGGCAGTTGTAGGGGGTGATGAGGCCTCAACGGCAGCATAGCCGGTCACTGGAGCCAGGAGCAGGCGGTCTCCCCGGCGCTAGTTTGGGCGGCTGGTGCAAGAAGAGCAGCGATTGAAGAAGCAGCAGGACCGTTCAATTCAAATCCAACGGTTACTGCTGCTAGAATCGTTTGTTGACTAAGTTGACAAGCACTGCGTACGCATCAGCTTAGTAGGCCCACAGGTCAGCCTCCCAACTGGTGCGCCCCAGATGTCAGTGGGAGAAATCTTTTTTTCGCGTAATAAGGAGGCAGTTGATTGCGTGCGGCCAGGCCAGCAGAGGGAGTAGGGTGGGCCGGGGATGCCTGTGCGGCATCACAGCGGGCCACAAGAGGAGGGAGCAGGCAGTCCCGCCGGCGCTAGTTTAGGCGGCTGGAGCAGGAAGATCAGAGATTGAAGAAGCACGTCTGCCGTTGGATGGACATCCAACAGTCACTGCTGCTAGAATCGTGTGTTCACTGACAAAGCCTTGCGTAAACAAGTCAGCCTCGAAATTTGTGGCGTGTATAACCCATTTGCTATTATTTTTATAACTTTTACTCATTTTCTAATTCATATGGAATTTATTGCAGCCCCTTTCCATTTTTAGAATAGCTGGCCATTTTCTGGTCAGTACCAGGGTCAAAAAATTAAATAAATATGTGGGAAATTTTGAAAATTCGCAAATTTTTGCTGGGGAACGAAATATTCTTAATCCAAAAATTAATACCCATACTAAAAAAAATTTAAAAATAAATTAGTACTATGTCATGTTAAATCCAATGAAATACGTATAAGATATCAGTGAAGAACAAAAACAAAAAAAGAAACTAATATCCCATTTGCTATATTTTTTTTTTGGAATTTTCAACCCCTTTTGATATTACTTTTAACAAACATTGACCATACTCTTTGGCCAGGACGGAATGCATCCCTCCTCATCTTGAAAGATTTGTAGCCCAGTAATTTGGAGAAAACAAATAGGCCTAGCTTGGGCATTCTTCAAAAAGAAATACTGGGCTACCTATTTTCCCAAAGAACTGGTGCATGAGAATTTAGCTTTATTTATTTATTTACTTATTTATGTTTAGGGGACCATGAGCATGTACCTGGGCCGGATTCATGTGAGAGCCTCCCTTCCAGTTAATTATGGGCTTCTCTATTGGGCCTTCATCAGTGGGGTGCATGTTATCAACAAGTGGAAAATGTGTTCCGTACAAAAAATAGTATGAGCTACATACAGTACGGAGCACTAAAGGATCGAACCGTGCAACAACTTACAAAACATTGTGTTTGTCGTTCTAACAACACATTTATTCAACTAACAGACGAAATATATTACTGACTGTACATTGAAAATAGCAACAGCAGCAACCAGGGCTGGGGGTGCAACAGAAGCAGTGAGCAGGTTAGAAGAGTGAAGACGCAACTCTCTCTTCCAAACCAAACATCAGCCATCATTACAAAAGGGCTACCAAAAAAGAACAAGTGTATGCATCAAACTAAATAAAGATCCTACTACACAAGTGTACGCATCTAACTAACTGGCTCAGTTAGACATTACTATTTATTAAGCTGTGGAGATTGGCTGACGGCTTGAACCAGATGGGTGCCTGATGGGGGAAACTCCAGCCAGCAGGTCGAAGTCTGATACTTGCGACCCTCTCTCCTACTTTGGGCTGCAGAGCATGGCGGCACATATCAGGGTATGGTGCATGCAGAGACGCATGGTACGCTGTGTACACACAGTTTTGCCTGATGAATGAAACCGCGCTGCCATCGTGATCCTTGCCGTCGGTTATCTCCTGGTTAATCGGATAATTCAGTCCGACAAACAGAGAGCGTGTACCAAGGCTACTTACCAGCCTCTAGTCAAAAATTCCTGCAGGCCCAGAGAAGCTGGGATCCTGCTCAAAGACCTTGCAGTGATTGTGATTGTATTCTGTGAAACAACACGTCCGGTACGTGCGAACGATCATCAATCTTTCGCCATCGTCTGATCAAGCCAGGAACCACCTGCAACTGCCATGCCGCTTTTCTTTGAAAGGTTCTGGGATTAGGAAGGGTAGGGACACCAGGCGGCCTACAACATCATATCAAGTTGGAGTCAAATACAAAAGGGCTCTTGATTTAGTCAATCTTAAGAACAACATGTTATGAGCATGAATATTTTTTCAGTAAATGTTGACAGTAATATAAGCAAGCCATCATGATATCATAGGAAAGTAACATACTGCTGTAACAACCGTTTGTAGCGATGACTGGAGTAGGCCAGCAGTACGTCCTGCCATAGAAGGAGTCGACAGCGTAAATGAAGCCCTTGTGTTCAATGGCATCAGAGAATCATGGAGGATGTATGATCTTGCGATGGACGTGCAGATTTATCCACTTACCGAAGTGACCTGTCAGATAGGCGAGACCGCGGTTGAAGAATGCAATTAGCCTGAAGTCATTATAATTCACAGATCTTGTGGGGACTTGGCAGATTACAACCTTGAGAAAATCAAACTTGGTATCATGTTGGCTACTGTAAGATTCCGAGTATTCTGGGCCGCGGTGCCAAAGCAGTGCAGTGTTAATCGAAGGATGGGGGATCAATCGCCGGGTGTAGACCTCCACGAGAATCCAGCTGCTGCGACCGTCGACGAGCACCATCCAAGACGTGTTCATGTCGACCCAGTACATACCGTTAATGTAGTTCAGGATGGCGGGGATCGGATCGCAGTCAAGGGGGTTAATGCTCGCCACCCTACGATCGTTATGTTGCGTGACATGCCGTTTCTGAAGATCAGGCGGCATCAGCAAGCAAGGATCTGGCTTAAAAAGCTCCAGCCTGAGGGCTTTGAGTAAACGGTACAACCCCGACGAGCACGCGGCGAGCGGCATGGTACTGAGATTGTCCACACACGAAACAATGAGCTTGATTACCTCTATGGGGAGCGAATTCCAGCCACTCCTTCGGCGGATGCTGCTCGGTTCTGCCATTGTTAGTGCTTGGGTTTCAGACGAGGGGGGGAGGCGCCTTAGCGGGGATGGAAGATTGGACGAGATTATGTGCGGACAAAGATGGAGAAGCGAATATGTGCTGCGGGAAGTGGACAGGTGATGATGACTACAACATGCCGCTTGACTTACGAGACACATACTAGCAGTGTAGGGTCAGGCCGATGCCAGACAACTTGCTTGAGTGATCACAGTACTGGTACTCCCTACAGTACCTACTACAGTACTATGCCCTAACTTGCTTGAGTAGAGTAGTAGAGTAGGACTCTGCTCTACTACTAGCACCGGACGAGTAGTATATTCTAATCTAAAATAGTTACAAACTTCAATGCTCGAGCATGGAACGACTACGAACCGTGCTCAAAGACCGTGTCTACGTGGTGTTTGGACTTATATGCAAAAAAATATAGCAAGATGCTTGTGCATTGCACGGCACACCATCATCACCAACTCGGTTTTTTCTCTACTCCTACTCCTATAAAAGACCTAGTTGGTGATGATGGAGGCGAGGAGGCGTGTTCAGCTGGGTGTGCAGCGGACGGCGCAACACTATTCGATTTGTTATAAAAACAAAGAAGAGTAGTAGAGATAGAGACATAGGGAGGAGCACGAGGTTGTGGGAGATAAGGATGAACGAGGCAAGGCCTTATCTGTAAATGTGGAGAGAGGTGCGGGTATCTTTTGTAAAATTGTCATAGTTGGCTTTCTATCCGTCAGATATGGATCGGACGATCTATATTACAAGATGGAAGGCATACCATCATCACCAACTCGGTTTTCTATAAGAGTAGATATAGATAGATAGAGACTAGGGAGTACTAGTAAGGATACCATCTACTGCTTCGTGTACTACTCCTGCGCTCCATTCGGCGGCCACAACGTCCCCTACAGCCACTCCCTCCTGCGCTACATTCGGCGGGCGCTGTTGAAATTTGGGGAGCGCACTCTCGCGACTGCTGGCAGCCAAGACTTCACCGACGATGACTTCTTCCCCGACCTCGGCAACCTCTTCCTCAACGACATGGGCGACAACCTCAACGTCAACGGTGCTGCTCCCATTGCACCGTATGTGTTTCTATCCTTCCTGTTCGAAATTGTGGTAGAATTCATGTTTCTACTATGTATCCTACTACTATGCTTGTCGTGGATTTGTCACGGCAGATGTCCTAGCGAAAGGACTTAGTTGTGGAGCCATCGCTACAAGTTTACTTGAAGGGGTTAAAGCGGACACAAAGACACGAGGGGTTTATACTAGTTCGGCCCCTTCGATGAAGGTAAAAGCCTACGTCTAGTTGTGGTGGAATTGATGTGGTCTCGATGGCTAGGGAGCAAACAAGCTTCGCCTAGACTCGAGTTGTTGTCGTTGTCTCCCTTGAACCGCCGCCGGGTCGTCCCCTTATATACACGGGTGACGCCCGACGGTCCATAGAGTCCCAACCGGTTCATACTCGTATCCCGGTTGGTATCTCTCTATTCCTAACTTATAATACAAGTCATACATCCGGCCGGTTTACGGTTACATGTTCTAACCGACTACAGGCCTTGGGCCTTTATCTGCTTATACAACTAATGAAGTTAACCCGGCCCAAGTAGGCCGGTTTACGCCTAGTGGTAATATCCCCAACATTAGGCCCCAGATTGATTTGAACTGGTTCATGTCAATCCTTCACACAATCTTGCATCTTGGATATCTTCTGGTAATTGGTAAACCTTCATGTCATCATCATTTTCGGTTGCTGTAAACCGGCATGACGTCATCGGTTTTGGTTACTATAAACCGGCATGACGTCATCATGAAATTTATAACGCCCTCTTAATAACAGCTCCTGGATCCGCGCGCTTGACCTAGCTCGGTTGCCTTATAAATAAGACCGAAGGGTCATTTCTTTCCTTTCCCCTTCGTCCCTTCTTCTTCTTCTTCCTTACGTCGCCGGCTTTGGAGCTCCGCCACCGCCGTCGACCTCTGCCTCGCCTCAGGCCGCTGCATCAACCTGAACGTACCAGAGTATTGCGGCACCTTCCCGCATCTTCTCCGTTCCCGGTAAGCTTTTTCCTCTTCTTAACCTAGATCCGTTCTTAGGGTTCCGTGTTCGTGCTGTGTTCATCACGTGCTCATATCTGTTCTCTGATCTTGAATGAATCCGCGAATATTTGCTGTGTTCAGTAGCGATCCCTAAGCATCCGCTTGCAACTTCTCATCTAATCCCATAGATCTCCCGCACATATCCGCTCACAGGTTCACTTCTGTTTCCGCCTTACTCTTCGAGATATTTCCTGTTTTGTGAGCTTGCTGTAGATCCGCGGCTGTAACAAGATTTTGTGAAACTTGTTTCTGCATACATAATTATCCATAGCTTCAATTGCTTCCGACGCCTAGGTCAGGCGGTTTAACTTTACCATAGAAAAACTGCTAAACCAGTATATATCATTAGTCCCCTGGTTGAACCGCCAGAATCATTTTGACGCCGCATTGTAGAAAACCGGTTTATAGGCACGGCCGCCGGTTTATTGTAGTTAGATTAACACCTTTTTATCCGGCATGTCCTTGAACCGGATTACCTATTTCTTGTAGATCTCATCATGGCAAAACAAGTGTATGAGTGCAACTGGGTTCCCTCTCGCGTCACAGAATCACAGTTGGACGATCTAGTTCTGATTGGCGCTTTGGATAGTAAAGATACGATCCACTGGAGGGTTCCTGGAGATGAATGTCCTCCCACGCCCCAGGAAGGAGAGGTCGTGGTCTTCGCAGATCATATGGCCCGGGGCTTCAAACCGCCCGGCTCTAAATTTTACCGGGATGTATTAGCCAATTTTCAGCTCCGTCCACAGGATATTGGCCCCAACTCTGTTACCAATCTATGCCACTTTCAAGTGCTTTCTGAGGTATACTTTCAAGAGGAGCCTTCAGTCGAATTGTTTAGAGATCTCTTTCATTTAAATCGTCGCACTGAATTCACCAATGGCCCCAACACTGAATTGGGCGGTATGGCCATTCAGAAGAGGAAAGAAATCACTTATCCCCACGTCAAACTCCATACTCACCCCAAGGAGTGGAATGCAACTTGGTTTTATTGCAAGGATACCTCCCCTGACAATGAAAATCCCTTGCCTGGTTTCCGTCCGGAACGGCTCAGCAACACGCACCCTTTTCCACAAAGACTAAGCGCCAAGGAAAGAATTAAATACGCTCCGCAACTGTCCAAGCTCCGAGCTTTTATGGCCAACGGCTTAACGGGAATAGATCTTGCACGTTGTTGGATATCATGGAGCATACTGCCTCTGAGCCGGCGCTCCAATTTGATGTGCAAGTATACTGATAGTGTCGATGACCCACTCCGACACACTAAAATCCAACTCCCTGATGACGAAGTCACAGAATCTGTGAAAAAGATGCTGAATGAACCGGAGCACCTCTGTGCTCAAACCGGTCTGCCTCCTTACTGCACCACCAACAAACCGCCAGCGGTAATATTTTAATTGCTCTATTGTTGAACCGGTTACTGCTTTATATGTTTAACATTTAATTACTGCTGATCCAGGGCGATAATCCGTTTTGGAGCAAGAAACTTCCTCAAGACAAAACGGAGAAGGCAGGACGTCCAACCCGGCCCAAGACCAAGGTTATCAAGAAACCAGCTCATAAGAGAAAAACCACCGCTTCATCAGACCCAGCCATTGATGATGATGTGGGTAATCCGGATCTTGAGGTAGAACTTGATTCACTTGGCTTGCTTTCTACACGCCTTATTGATGATGATGCTTGTCAGGATGACGCTGAAGCCAGCAATGCGGGTTTCGTTGAGGTAACCATTCTCTCTTCCGATTCAGAAATCTTGCCTTTGCCAAAATTTCGCCGGGCAAACCGGAAAGTTAAATTTTCTCATCCTCTTGCTTATCTGGATTCCCAATTTCTTATGAAGACCCAGCAACATGAAGCTCGCCGCACAACCCGGCACAGTGGCCAGGTAGTTACCTCTGCCGGTTTACCAAACAGTCCGGTTCGAAAACGCCGCTCCGAGGTCTCCGACCTTTTTATTGATTTAAATCGTAAAGCGGGTTTCTTCCGTCAACCTCTTAATCCATCCGACTCCGATTATTAGGTCACTTCTCATTCATCGTCTGGTGAATCGTCAGCTACTCAGCTACCACCTTTGAAAACAGTTGCTGGGTAAGTTAAACTGAACATATGCTTCCAGTATACCGCATAATGGCTTATGATTTTCCTTGACTTTTTGTTTTTCTTTCAGGGCTAAACTGAAACCAAGCAAGAAGGCCCGCCTGGATAAAGCGGCTGAAGAAGATGTGGCCCCAGAACATGACCAAGCGCCGGATCGTGAAATGTTTACTTCTGAAGATATCCCCAATGATCCTCCTTTGCAAGACGACGTTATTCCCGAAGAAGGGCTTGTTAATACTCCAGCCTCTACCGATCCGCCTGCCAGCTCCATCTAGATTGAGAAATCCCACACTCCTGCTGACCAAATGGCCGCACCAACACAAACTGGCGAATCCAAAGATGATGATGTTGTGATTACCGGTGTGGGCCGCTCTGAACCCGGGAATCCTGTCACCCTTACCAAGCATACCATCAAAGAGGATTTTTCCGCTTTGAACAAAGGAAAATGGGATGTTGAACTAGAGACATATGCTGCTCTGAGTGCCCAAGATCTTTACTCCGGCTATTTAAACCGGCTTTACACTAGCCGTGACTGTGAAGCTGGCCTGGTCAAAATGATGAGGGATAAATTTGAGGTAACTTACTTCTTTCCTTGCTGCCATTACCTCCATCCTTCTAGCCCCCAAGGGCCGGTTTGTAACGTTGGGCAAACCGGGACTTGATCCTGAACATTCTTGAAACCGATCGGTATAGCCCGCAAGAACCGGTCTAACTTAGCATAAGTAAACCGGGGCTCCAATAGAGAACTGTCCTTAGAACATAACTTGATCAAATAGCCATTAGCCCCCAAGTGCCAAGTTGAATACTTGTATTGAGCTTGGGACTTTGTAATCGAGTAATACATAAAAATTGAAGGTGAATTAGCCCCCAAGTGTCAGGCATATAACTTTGTTATGTGGTTGATACTTCAACTCCTTGGATCGCCTGTGCAAAGCTTAAACGCTGTCTGTGTGCAGGCTGAGGTGAAAATTAAGGAGGACCGAGTTGCCGATTTGCAGGAGGCCTTGAAAACCCAGCAGGCTGAAATAGATAAGGCAAAGCAAGAATTAACCAGCGCTTTGAGCACTGTTGAACGGCTGAAAGAAGGCTTCAAGAAAGAGCGGGCTGACTGGGCCACTGAGAAGGCCGGTTTAACCAAAAGAGCGGAAAATGCTGAAGCTGCCCTTAAACCGGTGGTGGATGAACTGACGGCCGTACAGCGGCAAATACACTCCATGACTGCTGCAATCTTTGGTAAGCTCCTTGTAACTTCTGTGATAATTTGAACCTGCTGTAGCATAAATCCGGTTTGAGACCATTCCAATCTTGTTGTAGGCACACGTATTGGGCACTTAGGAAATGATGTGCGGAAGAAATTGAAAGCTGCCTACACCTTGGTGGAACAATTATATACCGGAGCCCAACGGATCATCACCACAGCTTCTCACAACAACCCGGCACCCTCTTTAATCCAGGACACTCTTAGCAAGTTGTCAATGCTTCCAGCCCGGATTGAGGAGCTGAAAAAATCCGCTGCCCGAACCGGAGCCATCAATGCCTTAATCCGGACAAAGGCATGGGTGCCAGATTTTGATCCTGTGGAAGCAGCTCAAGGCTATCCCAGCCTGAAAGAAGATGGCTCTGAATTCAACGAAGAGGATTTAAGGGCAATAAACCGTGCAGTGCGCTCTCTGGCTTGCCAGCTAGCTGAAGAGGCAGATTTGACGTATTATCAAGCGCAATATAACGAGCAAAACAAACGAGTGCCTGCCCCAACTGTTGAAGCGGAGAATCTGATCCCTCCAATCCGTAAGCACACTTATGCTCCTGATATTGAACCGTCTTCCCTAATCCTTGAAGAGGATGTTTTCCAAGCTTTAATGGGAATCGACTGGACCACTGTTGATTTCCAGCCAATGGGTAGAGATGAGGAAGCTAAAGCGGCGGAGGATGAGGAACAGGCTTGAACCAGAAGCCGGTTTGGAGATCTGTTTGTAATACCTTCCGAAAAGAACAATGATCTTATTTGGGTACCGTGCTGCCCTGTAATAGGATAGTTAATGCTTCTAACTGGAATATGCCTTCGTGCATAAGTACTGAAGCTTTCGTTTGAAGAACTCCAATTCATATTTCCTGCAATCAGAAAAATTTGAACTTCGGTGGCGGTTATACCGCCAGCCGGTTTATGTTCCTGATATGTGTATCAGTAATATAACAAATATATGATACATAAATACCTACCATGTTTGGATATGAAGCTGGCTTAGCCAAGCCTGAAGCGGCGGTTTTATAAACCATTACCGTCAAAAGAAAAAGGTGGGAGAAAATAGCTCCCGTATAAACCATACTGAATCAATACGAGCCCCCTTGTTACTCCATGATGTTAATAGGAGAAAGGTAAACCGGGCATACTCCTCCGGATTAAAGGGGAATCAAATCCATCGGCTGAATCGGAAAAAAGGTGTTTGTTGACATAAAAGAAATCCGACAAAAGCAAATAATAAACAAACCATGAAAATAACATGGAAACAAAGGCAATGATAAAAACCATTTGCAAAAATATGCTATACTGAGCTGATCAGATGGTATTACCATCACTGGTGGAAAAAGGGCCTTTGGTCGCGGTTCGCAACTGCCATTAGTCGCGGTTGCGCAACCGCGACCGAACGGGCGCGACTAAAGGCCCCCCCCCCTTAGTCGCGGTTGCTTAAGAACCGCGACTAAAGGCCCGTCCACGTGGGCGCCAGGTGGCCGTCAGGGCGGAGGACCTTTAGTCGCGGTTCTTCTGGCCAACCGCGACTAAAGGCCGCCGCAGGTTTAGGGTTTTAGCCCCCCCCCCCCTTAAACCTGTTTTCTGTTTAATTTGTATTGTTTTATTTCTTTTGTGCTTTATTTTAATTTTGAAGGAGTTTCATATATTCTACGGTACTACATACATGCATATGAATGTACAATTTCAAATAAATTTGAAATTAGAACCAAAAAGAATTCAAGAGGAATATACAATATATATTCAATATCATCGGATGACCATATACAATTTTGAACAAGTTTCCATACATGATTTAATGCATATAAAGTTCTACGTCCTCGTAATAGTGTTCTCCTTTAGGATGGAGGACTTCCCTGCTGAACCATCCAGCTAGTTCCTCTTGAAGTGGTCGGAAGCGAGCTTCTGGACTAAGCATCCACCGGAGGTTATTCCTCTGAGCATTGGTATCACTCGGAACCCGCTCAGAGGTGTATCTCCGGATCATCTCACAGACATAGTATCCACATAGATTGGTCTCCGGTGGCTGAATATCCCCAGCATTCTTAGCCTTTAACATTTTGAATTCTAGCTCTTTTTTGAATTCACCGACCTTTGTATCTACGAACCGTCTCCAAACCCTACGAGGCAAAGAAAATTAAATGAACAAGAGAGTTATTAATTAGTTACTTGATATTAGGAAATGAACGAAATAGGCCGATCGATATAGAGCGCAAATGAATGAAAATAATTACTTCTGCAGCATTCTTCTCATGCCGCCCCAAAGCTTTGGATCCATATTCACAGAGTCGTGGACGAGACATTCTGAGGTGTTAACTTTAATTACTAGCAGAATCCAGTGGAACCTGCGGACACGATACATGCACAGTACGTCATGCATAACTCATCGATTAGCCGGCCACATACCATGCATGGAGTAAACAAAAGAGAATGTGCTCAAGACAGAAACACTCACTCAAAATGGTAAGGAAATAGAATATCACTTTTGAGTTCCTGCTTTGTAAGAAACTGCCACAGGTCTGCCTCCACGTCGGCGGGGTAACGCTCCAACACATGTCCATTAACGATGTGTGGGTCAATGAACCCAACATCATGGATGTTCCTTACTCTGCATTCCTTAATCTTCATTCTGCATGTATAATAGCGGACACAACAATATAGTTAGGACATATATATAGTGCAGGCAATATGAACGAGATGGGGTAGAAATTAATAAATCACTTACAGAACGTAGCAACTGATGATAGATTTATCGAGCTCGCGCAGATTGAAAAGCTGGAACAATTCACTCAGTTCAATTTGTACATAGTAATGTTTGAAGTGATGCTCATGTCTAACTTCCGCATAAATATATTCTTTGGCGTTTTTATTTTTTATGTAACCCTTGTACCATTTCAGCAGACCTTTCATTTGTGGAGGTAGATCCTTTTCCTGCGCAGGCTCGACGAGAGGCCCATTCTTGACATATGTAATTACTACCTCCTTCACTGGCGCCTCATCAAGGCCTAACAGTTCACGAAGAGTAATACCTAAGTTGGCCGCTTGTTCTCTGGCACTCGTTACAGTCAATCCCTGTGCTGCCGCAGCTTGTATGATCTCGGGGGCATCCGGACAGAAGGCTTCCACTATAAGCGGGGCAATCGATTGTTTACTTTGTTCCCCGAGCTGGGCAACTTGTTTCCCGCTTTTTTTACTTTCGGCCTTCTCCCGCTCTTTGTTCTCCTTGAACATGAGTGCCTGCCTGCGAAGTTCACGTGCATAGTCGTTAGGCAGATTCTTCGCGGCTTGGGACGGTGTGCTCAAAAATGACTTAGCCCACTTCTTTTGCTCATCAGAAAATACTGGCTTGGGCTCGGGCTCTCTTTTCTTCTTGCAGTCCGCCTTCCATTTCTCCAAATCAGCAGCCGCGGCCGCGTCGACTTCCTCGGCACTACGTTCCCAAGGCCTTGTGGGGAGAGGCTTCAGTGATGGCTCCGGTACCTTTGTGGTCTTAGGTACATAAGGGTCCGGGTTAATAATCCAGGACTGCTTCTGCTTCTTTGCCGGAGGTGGATTGGGGGGCGGCGTCTGATCACCCGCCGGACGAGGACTGGGGGGCGGCGGCTGATCACCCGCCGGACGTTGTGGACTGGGGGGCGGCGTCGGCTGACGTGACGGAGGTGTAGGTGAACCGCCACCACCACCACCACCACCACCGCCACCGCCACCACCACCACCGTAGGGGGGTGGACTTGTTGTCCTTGGCGCCTCGCCTGGAAACTTGATAAACTTCTTTTGCCATAGAATGAAATGGCGCTTGACATCTCCAAGTCTTTTCTCCCCTTCAGGTGTAGCAATGTCAATCTCCAGGTCCTCAAACCCTTGGACTATGTCCTCCACCGTGACACGAGCATAGCCATCTTGAATGGGGTTGTTGTGGTGGAGTGCTCCAGGTAAACATGGTAAAGCACTGCCGATGGCTACCTTCATGGACATGTTCCCGATAGGATAATACAGATGACATTCTTTCATCTCCTTTATATCGTCCACGGGGTAGCGAGGAGGCTCCGGTGAAGTAATTTCGACCACCAGAGGCTCCGGTGCAGTAATTTGGACCACCAGAGGCTCCGGTGCAGTAATTTCGATCGTCGGTGCATCTGCACCAGCCGGTGGGGCCTCCGTGGAAGCCACGCTGCTTCTCCGCTGCTGGCTTCCGAGATCCGCTGGATGATCTTCATGCTGCACCCGAGCTGCATCTCTTTCGGCTACTAGTACACTCATGGTTTTCTTCATCACATCCATTTCCGATGCCAACCGCGCCACAACATCTGCTTCCCGATCCATCTTTCTCTTACGGCTTCTGTAACCGTACGGGTCATCGTTCTGGGGGAACCCTATTTTCCACGGAATGTGCCCCATGCCTCGTACACGTCCTCCGTGTTCAGGATTCCCGAGGGCTTTTGTCAGCGCGTCGTTCTCTCTGTTGAACTTGATCTTCCCCTGTTGAGCATCCCTCATTGCGTTAATAAGGGCTTGGGTGGGTTTAATTAATTTGCCCCGGTAAACACACTCCCCTGTCTCCGGGTTCAGCGTTCCCCCATGCCCGTACCACCAGCTTTTGGCCCTTGGGTCCCATCCCTCCGTACCTGGACGGATTCCTCGCGCCCTCAGCTCGTTCTCCATCTTCTCCCACCTAGGCTCCCAAAGGCGATACCCTCCTGGCCCCATAATATGATTGTACTCCTTCTTAGCCGCATTTTCCTTATTTTTTTCGATATTTGAATGAACTGCTCCGATTTCTTTTGCTTCACAAATTCTGGCCAATCATGTTTCAGTTTCTCATATTGTCCTTTGAAATCCGGAGTCTTGTTCTGCTTGACAAAGTCATGGGCTAGATTTTGCTTGAATTTCCGGAATGCGTCGGCCATCTTATGAAGAGCGAACTGTTTGACTAGCCTCCTCCTCTCCTTGTTTTCCTCAATCTTGTTACCCTCCTCATCGAATTTGTTGTATTCCGGAGGTAGAACGAAATGTTCCATAAGCTTCTTGAAGCAATCTTTTTTTGTTCTCTTATCGACAAAAGTGAAACCATCAATTCGTGCCTTCTTTGGCTCATTCCACTCCTGGACGGTGATCGAGACGTTGTCTCTAACAATGGCTCCGCATTGGCTGACAAACTTGGTGGCGTTCTTGCGGGGCTCCAGCGGCCTGCCGGTTGCACTGTCGACAACCTCGATGGTGCATGTTTCTCCTTGTTTCATCGTCTTGGTTGCGCCACGCTTTGACGACGTACTCGATTGTTTCGACGATCCGGCCGAGGGCTAAAATAAGAAAGAGTCGCGCGCGTTAGTACACACATATTTATTCAAATCAGTTAGTTTGTATCACCAGAGGCTCAATGTATATATATACCTCGGCGCCGGAGGTGGTTGCTACTTCCATTTGAAGATCGTCGTTTATCGACGTTTGTTCGGCATCATCTTGCTGACGGCGCCCTTCATCTTCATCGTCAAGGTTCAGATAAGAAGAGATATCATCTTCTTCTTCTCCGGTCGGCACATATAGAATATCGCCGTTTATGATGCCGAACATATGTGCTTCACCGTCCGGATCATAGTTGTCCATAATCGGGTCAGCTCTATCGTCCGCCATTATGTCAGTCCTGAAAACATGTAGTAAAAACAAATTAATTAAGTGAAGAAGGGGGGCGGTGGCGGTGGCGGTGGCGAAAGGGCGGTGGCGAAAGGAGGGGGCGAGGAAGGGGTGGGAGAGGGTGTCGCGGTAGAGCGCGAGACGGGGCGGCAGACGACGGCGTCACGGAGAGGGGAGGCGAGGACAACACATTTATAACCCTCGCCGTCCCCTCTCGATCCCTAAAAAAACACCGCGCGCATCGCCGCCCCCCTCGCCGCCCCTCTCCGTATAAAAACATATAGTGGCTAGGGTTTGGCCAGGGATGCGGATGGAGACGAATATATGTGGGGTCGGGATGGCCCATGTGCAGGGCGGGGGGTGCTGGCCACACTCTTTTTTCTTTTCTTTTTCATTTCATTTCATTTTTCTTTTCCTGTTTTTATCCTTTTCATCTTTAAAACAATTCAGTATATCAAAATATAGCAATGAAAAAAGATATTTGAGAAATCATAAAATGTATGTGAATTCAAAAAAATGAATCATAAAATGTTCATGGATACAAAAACATTGTGATTTTGCAAAAAAAAAGGTTTTCAAAAAATGTTGATGATTTTGTGGAAAAAACAGGAATAAAAACATATTGTGTATTCAAAAAATGTTTAGGGATTTCAGAATAGTTCACGTATTTAATTTTTTCACTGATTCATGACATATTCGTGAATTTAAAAATTATTCGTGTATTTCAAAAAATTGATTTTATTAGACACAAAAAAATTCATCAAAACAAAAAAATATTAATGAATTCCAAAACATATTCTTTCTTCTTTCTTTCTTCTTTCTTTTTTCTTCTTCCTTTTTTTTCTTCTTTCTTTTTTCTTCTGTTGTTTTCTTCCTTTTTCTTTTTTCTTCCTTTTTCCTTTTTCTTCCTTTTTCTTGTTTTTCTTCTGTTTTTCTTTTGTTTTCTTCTTCCTTCTTTCTTCTTCTTCCTTTTTCCTTTTTCTTTCTTCTTCTTCTTCCTTTTTCTTCTTCCTTCTTCTTCTTCTGCCGGCGCGCGGAGGACGGCAGGCAGGGCCAGCGGGCGGCGGGCGGCAGGGCGGCGGGCGGCGGGCGGCGGGCGGCGGGCGGCGGGCAAGGGCGCAAGGCACGGGCGGCGGGCAAGGGCAGGGCACGGGCGGCGGGCAAGGGCAGGGCACGGGCGGAGGCGGCGCTCACTGGGGACGGGGGCGGCGGCGCGCAGGGCTTCGGCGTCGGCGTCGGCGTCGGGGCAGGGCTTCGGCGTCGGCGTTGGGGCAGGGCTTCGGCGTCGGCGTCGGGGCAGCGCTTCGGCGTCGAGAGAGAGGAGAATGGGAAGTGGCAAAACTGCTAAGTGCAGTATTTATAGACGCACCTTTAGTCGCGGTTGGAGAGGCGGACCGCGACTAAAGGTACCCTTTAGTCGCGGTTGGAGAGGCGGACCGCGACTAAAGGTACCCTTTAGTCGCGGTCCGCCTCCCCAACCGCGACTAAAGGGTTTTGGCGCCGCTTCCGTTCCCGCGCAGAAAGACCCTTTAGTCGCGGTTGGAGAGGCGGACCGCGACTAAAGGTACCCTTTAGTCGCGGTCCGCCTCTCCAACCGGGACTAAAGGTCTGTGCTAGAACTGGCGCGGTTCGGTGGGATGTTTAGTCCCACCTCGCTAGCCGAGAGGCTTCGACAGTGGTTTATAAGCGCGGCTGCGCTCACCACTTCGAGCTCCTCTCAAATGCAGGCTTACGGGCCTATTCTGTCACTATGTGCCTGTGGGCCTACTCGGCCTTCTGCGGGCCTGAATCCTGGCCCTTTAATGGGTTTCTAGTCGTATTCAGGCCGTGGTGGCCCAGTAGGTGGCATATTTTCTTTTTTTCTTCCTTTTTTCCTTTTTCCATTTTTCTTCTGTTTTTTTCTTCTGTTTTTTTCTTATGTTTTTTTTCTGTTTGTTTTTTTCTTCTGTTTTTCCTTTTTTCTTCTGTTTTTTTCTTCTGTTTTTTTCTTCCTTTTTCCTTCTTTCTTCTTCTTCCTTTTTCCTTTTAAAATCAGAAAAATAAAACTAATTCATTTTAAAACCCCTTGAAGGTTTGACAAAAGGTTTGATACATCATTCAGTTCATCGACCAAATACAAAGTTTGGTACAATAAATTATTACACATCAATTCTTCCCTTGTGTCCCTGCTTGCTTACGATTGTGCCGTATCCATGGAGCATCCTCATCATTTAACTTAATGCTTGGGTCAATGTTCACTTTGAAGGGCGGAATTTCACCAAACATATTATAATCTTCTGACATGTCTGTCTTGTCCTCCACTCCCACGATGTTTCTTTTCCCTGAAAGAACAATGTGGCGCTTTGGATCATCGCATGATGTACTGATCGTTTTCTTATCTTTCCGTTTCCTCGGTTTGCTACTCATGTCCTTCAAATAAAAAACCTGAGCGACATCTTTGGCAAGGACGAATGGTTCGTCAAGGTAACCAAGATTGTTGAAATCCACCATTGTCATTCCGTATTGCTCGTCCACCTTTACCCCACCTCCTGTTAGCTTGAACCATTTGCACCGGAACAAAGGGACCTTAAAGGAGGGTCCATAGTCAAGTTCCCATATCTCCTCTATGTAACCATAATATGTGACCTTTTGCCCATTCTCGGTTGCTGCATCAAAGCGGACACCACTGTTTTGGTTAGTGCTCTTTTTATCTTGGACGATCGTGTAAAATGTATTCCCATTTATCTCGTACCCTTGGAAAGTCGTTATAGTCGAAGATGGTGTCTTGGCCAACATGTACAGCTGATCTACAACATCATTGTCATTCATTAAATGTTTTCTCAACCAACTGCCGAAAGTCTCCATGTGGGCCTTCCTAATCCAGGATTCAGGCTTCCCCGGGTTGTCCGAGCGTAAAATATTCTTGTGTTTCTCAAAGTACGGAGCCACCAAGCTGGAATTGGTCAGTACAGTGTGGTGTGCTTCAGTCAGAGAATGGCCGTCCATACATATCGCTGATTTCCTTCCGATCGTGCCTTTTCCACTTAGTCTCCCCTCGTGCCGCGATCGAGGAAGACCAATCGGCTTAAGGTCAGGAACAAAGTCAACACAAAACTCAATTACCTCCTCATTTCCATAGCCCTTGGCGATGCTTCCTTCTGGCCTAGCACGGTTACGAACATATTTCTTTAATACTCCCATGAACCTCTCGAAGGGGAACATATTGTGTAGAAATACAGGACCGAGAACGAAAATCTCTTCGACTAGGTGAACCAGGAGGTGCGTCATAATATTGAAGAAGGATGGCGGGAACACCAACTCGAAACTGACAAGGCATTGGATCACATCGTTCTGTAACCGTGGTAGAACTTCTGGATTGATTACCTTCTGAGAGATTGCATTGAGGAATGCACATAGCTTCACAATGGCTACTCGAACATTTTCCGGCAGGAGCCCCCTCAAAGCAATCGGAAGCAATTGCGTCATAATCACGTGGCAGTCGTGAGACTTCAGGTTTTGGAACTTTTTCTCCGCCATGTTTATTATTCCCTTTATATTGGACGAGAATCCAGACGGGACCTTCATATGCCGGTCATCAGGGTCTTTCAAACGTTGCTGGTCCTGCCGTGCTTCCTTTGTATCATTTGTCTTCCCATACACGCCCAAGAAGCTTAGGAGGTTCACGCAAATATTCTTCGTAACGTGCATCACGTCGATTGCAGAGCGGACATCTAGGACTTTCCAATATTCTAGCTCCCAGAATATAGATTTCTTCTTCCACATGGCTGCGTGCCCGTCAGCTCCCTTCGGAACTGATTGTCCGCCAGGACCCTTTCCAAAGATGACTTTCAAATCCTTGACCATATCAAATACCTCAGCACCAGTGCGTTCCGCAGGCTTCGGCTGGTGATCTGCCTTGCCGTTGTAATGCTTGCCTTTCTTTCTTACTGGATGAATTTTCGGAAGAAATCGACGATGCCCAAGGTACACGTTCTTCTTACAATTTGGCAAATGTACACTTTCAGTCTCATGTAAGCAGTGCGTGCATGCATTGTATCCCTTATTTGACAGTCCCGAAAGGTTACTAAGAGCAGGCCAATCGTTGATGGTTACGAAAAGCAACGCTCGTAGGTCAAATTCCTCTTGTTTGTGCTCATCCCACACACGGACACCACCCCACAGCTGTAAAAGTTCATCAACTAATGGCCTTAGGTACACATCGATGTCGTTACCGGGTTGCTTCGGACCTTGGATGAGCACTGGCATCATAATGAACTTCCGCTTCATGCACAACCAAGGAGGAAGGTTGTAGATGCATAGAGTCACGGGCCAGGTGCTATGGCTGGAGCTCTGCTCGCCAAAAGGATTCATGCCATCCGTACTTAGAGCAAATCTTATGTTCCTTGCGTCAGCTGCAAAATCTTTGAACCATCTGTCGATCTTTCTCCATTGGGTTCCATCTGCGGTGTGTCTCAACTCCCCGTCCGACTTACGGTCCTCTTTGTGCCATCGCAACAACTTGGCATGCTCTTTGTTCCTGAACAGACGTTTCAACCGTGGTATTATAGGAGCATACCACATCACCTTGGCGGGAACCCTCTTCCCGGGTTTCTGGCCCTCAACATCGTCACCAGGGTCATCGCCTCTGATCTTATAACGCAATGCAGTGCATACCGGGCATTCATTCAAATTCTCGTATTCACCGCGGTAGAGGATGCAGTCGTTGATGCATGCATGTATCTTCAGAACCTCTAAACCTAGAGGGCAGACAACCTTCTTTGCTTCGTACGTACTGGAGGGCAACTCGTTATCCTTTGGAAACATATTCTTCAACATTTTCAGCAAGTTTTCAAATGCCGAGTCAGCTACACCTGCCTCTGCCTTCCATTTCAGCAAATCCAGTGTGCAGCCCAGCTTTTTCAGACCATCATCGCATCCGGGGTACAGCGCCTTTCTGTGATCCTCTAACATGCGATCCAAATTCTCCCTCTCCTTTTCAGTTTCGCAGCGTCTCCGTGCATCAGCAATGGTCCGACCAAGATCATCAACGGGATCATCACGTGCCTCTTCTTCACCTTCCCCTTCACCTTCAGCATCCTCCATGAAAGTATCACCGAAATGAGAAAGATAGCTTTCATCGATGAAATCATCCCCTTCTTCATCTTCTTCCATTATAACCCCTCTTTCTCCATGCTTGGTCCAACAATTATAGCTTGGCATGAAACCGTGCCGAAGCAGATGCATGTGAACATCTCTTTAGGAAGAGTAACCCTTCTGATTCTTACAGATAACACATGGACAGATAACAAAACCCCCCTGCTTGTTCGCATTAGCCACTACGAGGAAATCTTTCAAACCCGTAGTGAACTCGCCGGAGAGTCGGTTACCGTACATCCATTGCCGATTCATCTGCATTATTATAATATAAAATATATAATTAACCATCATGCATTTGTTAAACTAACTAGCTACAAACAATATAAATTAAACAATGAACTGCACACATGCATATTTTATCAATGACACACATGCATGAAAGGTTCAAGTTGCTAACCGCGATCGAGGAGGAAAAAATAAATGAGGAACCTCAAGTGTGGCTCCAACACTTCATATCATGTTTGTTTCACCCTCTTAGGGCATTTCATCAAACACCTTGTGTGCATAAGAGGAACCAAAAGCAAACCTACACCCCCTTGTGAAGCTTGTGAAGAGAAGTGGCACCAAATGGCTAAGTGAGCGTGCTGAACTGGTATATATAGGGGAGGAGCTTTAGTCGCGGTTGGCCTGGCCAACCGCGACTAAAGGCCTTTGCGCACCTTTAGTCGCGGTTGGCCTGGCCAACCGCGACTAAAGCCCCTCACGTGCACCAGCTGGCCACCGAGCGCCCTGGGCCCAGGCCTTTGGTCGCGGTTCGTCTGCCGAACCGCGACTAAAGACTTCATTAGTCGCGGTTCCTACAGTTTCGCGACTAATGGGGCTGGACGGAAGCCTCTTTTTCTACCAGTGCATGGTCGGACAGGATCAAGGCCCCCAATAGGAGTGACAATGATTCAAGTCAGCCAGGTCCCCAAATGATTCGTGGCATATATGCCAGATCAAGAGGCGTGGCAATGGTTCGGGTTCGACCATGCCCCCAAGTGATTTTGTGGCCTTAGGCCGACCAAGAGGTGTGACTGGTCCAGACTTGACCATGTCCCCAAATGATCTGGTGGTTGTCGCCTATCAAAGGGTGTCGCGTTGGTTCAGACACGACCAAGGCCCCCAGTGATATATAAAAAACAAATGTCAAGGGGTAAACCGGAGGCCGCTTTAAACAGAACCACTCTATGTAACCTCGCATGATGAGAAAGACAGAGACCCCGCTTTAGCTGAGGCTCCGGTTTGATATATCAAAGATAATATATACATTGTCATGATATGTACATAGATAGAGCCGATGGCTCAAGTATAGTAAGGCCGAAGATGAGCTATATTCCACGGTCTGTTGGTCTCCTCCCCTGATGTACGTGAGTCTTGATGCTCTCGAATATCAGTCAGATAATACGACCCGTTGTGCAGATTCTTGCTGACCACGAACGGTCCTTCCCAAGGTGGGGATAACTTGTGCATATCTGTCTGGTCCTAGGTTAGTCGTAGCACCAAATCTCCTTCTTGAAAAGTTCTGGTTCTAACCCGGCGACTGTGATAGCGACGAAGATCTTGTTGGTAAATCGCCGAACGGGAAGCCGCCAGATCACGTGCTTCGTCCAATAGGTCCAAAGCGTCTTGCCGTGCTGTCTCATTGCCCGCTTCAACATAAGCCGCCACACGAGGCGAATCGTGCCGGATATCACTAGGGAGAACTGCCTCTGCTCCATAGACCATAAAAAATGGTGTGTAACCTGTGGACCGGTTTGGTGTAGTATTGATACTCCAGAGCACAGATGGTAGCTCTTCAACCCAACATCCCGGCGTCCTTTGCAATGGGACCATAAGCCGGGGTCTGATGCCTCGCAAGATCTCTTGATTAGCTCGTTCGGCCTGTCCATTGGACTGGGGGTGCGCTACCGATGACACGTCCAGTCGGATGTGCTCACGCTTACAGAACTCCTTCATAGCCCCCTTGGATAAATTGGTACCATTGTCAGTAATGATACTGTGCGGAAAGCCAAACCGGAAAATTATCCTTTTGATGAACTGCACCGCTGTTGCTGCATCGCACTTGCTGACAGGCTCCGCTTCAACCCACTTGGTAAATTTATCAACTGCTACCAAAAGGTGGGTTTTCTTATCCTTGGATCTTTTAAAAGGTCCAACCATATCCAGCCCCCAAGTTGCAAACGGCCATGTTATTGGGATCATCCTCAATTCTTGAGCCGGCACATGAGCACGCCTTGAAAATTTCTGACATCCATCACACCGTTTAACCAAATCCTCCGCGTCAGCGTGCGCTGTCAACCAGTAGAACCCGTGACGAAACGCCTTTGCCACCAGAGACTTTGAACCGGCGTGGTGTCCACAATCCCCTTCATGGATTTCTCTTAAGATTTCACAGCCTTCCTCAGGAGAAACACAACGTTGAAACGCCCCTGACACACTGCAATGATGTAATTCACCATTGACAATCGTCATAGACTTGGATTGCCGGACTATCTGCCTGGCTAGAATCTCATCCTCTGGTAACTCCCCCCGGTTCATGTACGCAAGATAAGGAATTGTCCAATCCGGAATAACATGCAGGGCTGCCACCAATTGAGCCTCCGGATCAGGAATAGCCAAATCCGCTTCACCTGGGAGCTTGACTGACGGGTTGTGCAACACGTCCAAAAAGACGTTAGGCGGGACCGGTTTACGCTGAGAGCCCAACCGGCTTAAAGCATCCGCCGCTTCATTCTTCCGACGGTCCACATGATCCACTTGATAACCCTTGAAACAACCCGCAATATTATCCACTTCCCGACGATATGCAGCCATGAGCGGGTCCTTAGAATCCCAAGTGCCAGACACCTGTTGAGCCACTAGGTCCGAGTCACCAAAGCACTTAACCCGGCTTAAATTCATCTCTTTAGCCATCCACAGACCATGGAGCAAGGCTTCATACTCAGCTGCATTATTAGTACAAGGGAACATTAAGCGGAGAACATAACAAAACTTATCACCTCGTGGGGAAGTTAATACGACTCCAGCCCCCGAGCCTTCCAATTGCCTGGATCCGTCAAAATGAATAGTCCAATATGTGTGATCCGGCTTCTCCTCTGGTGCTTGTAACTCCGTCCAGTCATTGATGAAATCAACAAGTGCTTGAGACTTCACTGCCGTCCGAGGCACATACTTCAGTCCGTGTGGCCCAAGCTCTATAGCCCACTTGGCAATCCGGCCAGTCGCCTCCCGGTTCTGTATAATATCACCCAAGGGAGCTGAACTGACCACTGTTATGGGGTGCCCTTGAAAATACTGCTTCAACTTCCGACTGGCCATAAAAACACCATAGACCAGCTTCTGCCAATGCGGATATCTTTGCTTGGATTCAATAAGCACCTCGCTGATATAATAAACCGGCCGCTGAACCGGATATTCCTTGCCTGCCTCTTTGCGTTCCACCACAATAGCCACGCTAACTGCCCGAGCATTGGCCGCTACGTATAATAACAGCGGCTCCTTGTCGACCGGAGCTGCAAGAACAGGCGGATTGGCTAACTGCCGCTTCAGGTCCTCAAATGCTTCATTAGCAGCCGGACTCCAAATGAAATGGTCTGTCTTCCTCAGCATTTGGTACAAAGGAATGGCCTTCTCTCTGAGGCGGCTGATAAACCGGCTTAGTGCGGCGATTCGGCCCGCCAAACGCTGAACATCATTGATGCACTTCGGTTTAGCTAGGGCGGTGATAGCTGTAATCTTCTCCGGATTAGCCTCAATTCCTCTATTAGACACCAGAAAACCTAGTAACTTGCCTGCCGGAACACCAAAGACACACTTGGCCAGATTAAGCATCATCTTGTAAACCCGCAAGTTGTCAAAGGTTTCCTTCAAGTCATCCACCAGCGTCTCCTTCTGCCTTGATTTTACTACAATATCATCCACATAGGCGTGCACATTGCGGCCGATCTGTTTATGCAGGCAATTCTGTACACACCGTTGATAGGTGGCTTGGGCACTCTTAAGTCTGAAGGGCATAGATATATAGCAGAAGGCTCCAAAGGGAGTAATGAACGTTGTTTTCTCCTGGTCCTTAACCGCCATTTTGATCTGATGATATCCAGAGTATGCATCCAAAAAAACTCAAACGCTCACAACCCGCCGTGGCATCAATGATCTGGTCAATACGGGGGAGGGCAAAAGGATCTGCCGGACAGGCTTTGTTAAGATCTGTGTAATCCACACACATACGCCAAGTGCCGTTTTTCTTAAGAACCAGCACCGGATTAGCAAGCCACTCTGGATGGAACACCTCAATAATAAAACCAGCTGCTAAAAGCCTGGCCACTTCCTCTCCAATGGCTTTGCGTCTTTCTTCGTTAAACCGGCGGAGGAACTGTTTCACCGGTTTATACTTAGGATCCACATTAAGAGCGTGCTCAGCGAGTTCCCTCGGTACACCTGGCATGTCAGACGGCTTCCATGCAAAAATGTCCCGATTCTCATGGATGAACTCGATGAGCGCACTTTCCTATTTGGGATCCAGGTTGGCACTGATAGTGAACTGCTTGGACGAATCGCCGGGCACGAAGTCAACAAGCTTGGTCTTAGCTGCCGATTTGAACTTCAGATCTGAATCATGCTCTGTAGTTGGCTTCTTTAAAGGGGTCATATCCGCCGGATCAACATTGTCCTTATAATACTTCAACTCCTCCGTGGCACAGACTGACTCTGCATAAGCTGCATCACCTTCCTCACATTCCAAAGTGACCCTACGGCTCCCATGAACCGTTATGGTCCCCTTGTAACCCGGCATCTTGAGCTGCAAGTAGATATAACAAGGCCGCGCCATGAACTTGGCGTAAGCCGGCCGGCCAAACAAAGCGTGATACGGGCTCCGGATCTTCACCACCTCAAATGTTAGTTTTTCCGACCGGGAGTCGTGCTCGTCCCCAAAGGCCACATCCAGGGCTATCTTACCAACAGGATATGCAGATTTGCCAGGCACCACACCATGGAACACCGTATTCGACGGTCTGAGATCTTTGTCTGTTAAACCCATGCGGCAGAATGTCTCATAGTACAATATGTTAATACTGCTTCCTCCATCCATGAGTACCTTGGTGAATTTATAACCCCCCACCTGAGGGTCTACCACTAATGCTAGCTGGCCCAGATTATCAACCCGGGGCGGGTGATCCTCTCTGCTCCACACGATAGGCTGCTCCGAGCAGCGCAAGTAACATGGTAAGGCCGGTTCAACAGAATTCACCGCTCGCCTGTGGAGTTTTTGGTCGCGTTTATCCAAACTAGTTGTGAAAACATGATATTGCCCATTGTTCAACTGCTTTGGCTGGCTCTGATAACCCGACTGCTGCTGCTGCTGCTAGCTGTTCTAATTATTCTGGTGATTGTGACCGCCCTGATTGCGACCTGAACCGGAAGCTCCATCGTAATCCGACCCGTGGAAACCGGATCCTGAACCGCTACCTGATCCGTGATCATACCGGAAAGCATTAGAGTTTTTGAACTCCTGCATGATATAACAATCTTTCCAAAGATGGTTAGCCGGCGCCTCCTTCGTCCCGTGCTTCGGGCAAGGCTGATTCAACAAATAGTTCAAACGGCTTGCGTTAGGATTGGGAGCCCCATTATGATTTGCCGCTTTACCTCTGCGCCGCTGCCCCCTGTCCTGTGCATTAGTGTTGGCCACAAAGTCCATGCTGCTATCCGCCTTGCGTTTGCCTCCGTTTCCATGACCCGCCGGTTTGTACTGCTGCTATTTGGAGTTGCTATTCTTCTTCCCCTTCCCTGCTTCATCATCATCAGGCTCGGGATCCTTGATACTGTCCGAATCGGCATACTTCACTAAAGCGGCCATGAGGGTTCCCATGTCATTACAAAACCGCTTCATGCGTCCCAACTTCAATTTTAGAGGCTCAAACCGGCAGTTGCCTTCCAGAGTTAAGATCGCAGAGTCAGCATTAATCCTGTCAGATGAGTGCAAAATTTCCGAAACGCGGCGCACCCAACGGGTCGTTGATTCTCCGTCCTCCTGGACACAAGCCGCCAGGTCTACTATGGACTTGGGCTGCTTACATGTATCCTTAAAATTCTGTATAAACCGGGCCCGCAACTGGGCCCATGAGCTGATAGAATTGGGTGGTAGGCTCTTTAACCAAGTACGAGCCGTTGCCTCAAGCATCATGGTGAAGTATTTTGCACATGCGGCCTCATCCACGTCCAGCATTTCCATGGCCATCTCATAACTCTCTACCCATGCTTCAGGGGATAAATCAGCGGTGTAATTTGGCACCTTGCGTGGACCCTTGAAATCTTTGGGCAGACGCACATTACGTAAAGCAGGGATTAAGCAAGGCACTCCCAAAGCGGATGTGACTCCTAGTCCGGCGAAGGTAGTAGAACGAACCGGTGTAAGTTGACCCGCATTATCCTGCGCTGCTAACTCGGCCCTCCTTTGTGCTCGGGCCTGGTCCACCACATCCTGCGCATCGCGGACACCACCTACCGGGCTATCACCACGGGCTGCTTCACGGCCTCGCGCATTGCTCGATATGGTGGGTTCATTCAAGCGCCTGCTATAAATCTGGCTTGGACGGGGTGTAGAGTGGATCCGATCACGGCTGTACGAATATGCTTCCTGCTGAATCAACGCAGTCCGGAGCAGCTCCTTAACCCGGCGCGTCTCTATCGCTTGCGGAGAATCCCCTTCGACTGGGATGGCCTCTAATCGTGCAGCGGCCGCAACAAGGTTGTCCATACGATTCGAATAATGACCCGGGGGTGTCGGGACCAGCAGAGGGGCCACAATGTTCTGTTGAGGGGGCTCCATTAGGCGGGGCTGGACCGTCGCTCCTGGCCCTGGTGCTTCAATCCGGTTTGCCTCCAGGTACTGCGGCGGATTACTGGGCCCTGCTCCTGGGGTGTGAAAGAGATTTCGGGGGTCAAACCCTAACGGCAGGCGTGATCTGTGCTTCCGTTTCAAGACCTCCCGTGATGCATTCTGGTCGAGCAGGAGCTTATAGGCCTGGGCGTCCAAAGCGGCCCGCTCTGCAGCCATCCTGTCTTTTTCTGCTGCCAGATCCGCTTTGGCTTGCACGATCTGCTCTTTCACCTTTGCGATCTCCGCATCATGAGCCTCCTGATCTGCCGGATTGGCTTCTGCCATAAGCGCAGCTAGTGCATCAAACAGGTCGGATAGGACTTGAACCGGCGGGCGCACAAGGCCTCCGGCCCCTGCTGCCGCTGCCGCTGCTGATCCGGAGAGCATTGCCGCGGCAGTCGAGGAATAATTCGCCGCCTGGGTGCCGGCCATGAATATTCCAACCCGGTTGATCTGACCTGGGGGGTCCGGAATACTGTCGCCATCGGAACAGCCCCTAACCTGATCGTCTTGCAACTGGTATGGCGATTCGGTCTCTCCGGTCGAGGATTCGTCACCGGAATAGACGGTGGTCTTGCTACCGTGTTCTGATTCGTCCTCACGCTCTCCTCCGTGGATGGCTCCAACGAAGGCATGCTTCATGGCCGGTTTAACCTGGGTAGATCTCGCACGCTGAGCCGTCTCGATGAGGTCGGTGCAGATGTCCGGCTCAGGCCCAGGCTCACCGATTTTGCCGATGAAGACGTGTATACCACCAAAGGGGACCCGGTACCCATACTCAATCGAATCGGCCTTGGGACCCCATCCTGCATCGTCGATGTAGATCTTGCCCCGACGACTCTTGGTCATCCGGCCCACAACATAGCCTTCGAGTCCCTTGAGCTTGCCCTCCAAGATCGTCAAACCATCGTGCGATAGCCCCACGGTGGGCGCCAACTGTCATGGATTTGTCACGGCAGATGTCCTAGCGAAAGGACTTAGTCGTGGAGCCATCGCTACAAGTTTACTTGAAAGGGTTAAAGCGGACACAAAGACACGAGGGGTTTATACTAGTTCGTCCCCTTCGATGAAGGTAAAAGCCTACGTCTAGTTGTGGTGGAATTGATGTGGTCTCGATGGCTAGGGAGCAAACAAGCTTCGCCTAGACTCGAGTTGTTGTCGTTGTCTCCCTTGAACCGCCGCCGGGTCGTCCCCTTATATACACGGGTGACGCCCGACGGTCCATAGAGTCCCAACCGGTTCATACTCGTATCCCGGTTGGTATCTCTCTATTCCTAACTTATAATACAAGTCATACATCCGGCCGGTTTACGGTTACATGTTCTAACCGACTACAGGCCTTGGGCCTTTATCTGCTTATACCACTAATGAAGTTAACCCGGCCCAAGTAGGCCGGTTTACGCCTAGTGGTAATATCCCCAACAATGCTAGTCCACATGATTAGTTTCATCTCTGTTATAGCCGTCATGATTTATTTTGTGCTTATTCGGATTAAATCTCGTAGTAACTTGCTCATATATTCAACTAGGTGCAACGTCCCCTACAGCCACTCCCGTTTCATGGACGACCAGGTCGATGCCTCCAAGGAGCCCTTCGTCCACTGCTATGTGTGCCCGATGCCGTTTTGTGGCTCGCCGGCGGACATGGTGCATCACCTCATGGATGCGTGCAGCGGTCACTGCTGGCCCTTGGCGGAGAACATGAAGTACGAGACGTGCTACCCATTCACCATGTCGGAGTCGCTGGAGGATCACCGTCGCCTGCTAGTCTCGGAGGAGGATGGAAGCATCTTCCTCTTGATCGTGGGCACCGGCGAGGCCCACGCAGGCCGCCGCCCCGTCTCTGTAATTTGCGTCAGGGGCGACCCCGTTGACGCTGACACTGACACGAGGCCGATGTACGGGTGTGTGGTCAGTGTTACTACCCCTCTGGGTCACGCGGGCGGCGACACCGGCCTCATCGAATGGACTTGGACTCTGGGGATCTGGGACTATCCCGCCAATGTGGACTTGGAAAACCCATGGCATCCTTTACCCGCCGACACGTTGCACGGGGACTCCAAGGAGGTTCACCTGGACATACGCATTATCAAGTTAAATTTTGATCATTAGTCTTCGCTCAATGTAATCCGATGTCTAAGCATGTGGAGACTTCCATGCAGGATCTTGCTCTATTGTTGTATCGTGTATGAATAAAAGTGTATCTGTTTATGGTTTAGTCTAGAATCTTCCATGTATGAATTTTTACTATAGTACTGGTGAAAGACTTATGATGAACCATTTATTACATCTCCTCTGCCCCCCTGCAAGTCATCCCGATTTAATCCCTCCGTCTAGGTGTATAAAGGCATGGTTAATGTTACTTAATAGTATAGCCAACTGTTGACTATAAGAAAGTGCCATGTCATCTGTAGCCAACATGTATAACAATCGATACTCAAAAACTAATTCTTAAAGATCATTTCTTGCAAAGCACAATAACTGTTATTTCTTCACAAGTTTTGGATGCAGGTTGAACAGTTGAACGCTTTTGTTTGCAAAAGATACCTTTTTATCTATTTCACCCAAATGTTTGTGAGCTCTAGAGATGAAATAATATCCGAAGAAACCTATCGATACCCGTTACACATGAGATGACCCCCACATCCTTTGTCAAAATAAACAACTCCCCGATCAATGCATTTCACTCTTCGGTGCAACGCACGGGCACCTTACTACTATAGATTAGTATGACCAAAAATTGAACTAACATTATATATAGTATGATAAATGTTGATGCATGTCACCTAAAATTATATCATTCAAAACTATGTTTAAATATGAATCCAATGATATAGTTTTTGTTGACATGCACTAACATTTTGTCAGTTAAATCTTCAGTCAAATACAATGGGGGGACTAATAAACCACGACCGATGTAGTACAAGTGTAGAGGGCGGCATTGCACGGGAGTCTCACCTCTCATCCCGCTCGTGGCGCGGCAGTAAAGCCGTCATATCACAAAACCCAACCACTCCCAGTAATAAGTGGCCTGGTAAAATAAACGGACAAGCAACCATCACATCCCTCCGTCTTTTTTGCATTTCATCTCTCTGCATTTACTTTCTCTGGTTCATCTCGCATACTCGATCCCTAGCTACTACTCCTAGGGCCAGTTCTTTTGGCGGCTTCCCCAGCTTTTCCCACAAGACTAGTCACAGTGGAGAGTAACAATAAGGCGCCTCACTCATTTATTTGGGCTTCTAAACTACTACTCCGTCCTGGTTTATTCCTCACCATTGTAATTTGTGCTAAATTTTGACCAAAGATTTAACTGATTAAATGTTACTCCCTCCGTCTAGGTGTGTAAGTCATCTTACAAAAACCAAATAATGCCAAAACACTTAGGCGCGGTGCATTAACTTCTACATCGTTTCTTGTTTCTTGACATATCAACCAATAAGAGATAAAGAGTGTGCATGCTTTTAATGAATTGAGATATCAAACACGACATGCAGTGGTTAGTTCATTGCATGCAATACTATTAATTAGCAAATAAACATTAACGTTTCTCGTTTTCTCCTCCTCCTTGGTCACGGTGCATAGCCTAAGATGACTTACTCACCTAGACGGATGGAGTAGTGCATTTGACAAGCACTAACATTTCATTAGTTAAATTTATGATCAAAATTTGACACGGATTACAATGGGGACCAATAAACTAGGACGGAGGTAATAGTTATGGGATTACTAATCTAGAAGCCTAAAAGAACTGTCCCCTGGTACTCCTACTAGTAGTAGTACTCAAGTTGGAACTCCAATTGCACGGCACAACTTGTTAGGAAAAAAAATCGATACAGGGTGTAGGAAGCGTTTGGGAATTTGCATGCCTTTCCAACCAGTGAGATACTCCGTACAAAGTACGACAGAGAAATATCCACAGAGAAGGAAGCTAAAAGTAAACAATCAAACAAGCATTTTTGCATTTGTTTTGCATTGAATCGTTTCACAAGCTTGACTAGTGTTGTTTTTCTACTTTTACAAAAACCGCATCGTAATGTTAAAACGTGCATTTGCATGTACATTAGTAATAGTAGTACTCCCTCCATCTAGGTGTACAAGTCTTCCCTCCTTCTTGGTCACGGTGCACAACCAAACATGACTTATTGACCTGGACGAAGGGAGTAGCACAGTCTGCAAGCATATATCGAGAGAGATGTGTAGTCCGACAGTATATAGTAAAGTTTGTGCTATATGCATGTACTTGCAAAACGCCTACGAATACACAAGGTTTCTAAACTTTCCATTTTACATACTTAATTAAGGACGCTAAAAATTCTTGAACGTTCGGGATTTATCATTTGCATCCCAAAACTAATGAGATCGCCTTATGAAACAAAAATTATACTCCTCCTAAAAGCCACGGTGCTCGCAGGAGCACTTGCGGCGCACCATGAGTGCCCTCGTGTGCGGTCGTTTCCCAGCGCACCGACACAACGCCTCTTCCTCAGCCTCGCAACTCGCGAGATGCTAATTGGCGGCTTGCCGGCGGGCAAGTGCGATCTCACCGGTGTAGTGATCCGGCGCCAACAGGTACTCCTCCTTGCTGGAAGCGTGCACTCGGTCCACGTACCGCCAAGCGTAGATGAGGCGCTTGGGCCCGACTGCACTCAGGGCGTTGGCACGGGCGTCCTCCACCACCCTCACGAGCCTTCTTCCAAAGAGCCAATTGCCTGACTCTCTCGGACGCGACATAGGCCTCCCAGGCAGCTTGTTCCGCGGTGCGCTTCTCTTCCTCGGCCTTCTTCTCCGCCTCTATTTTGGCGCGCTCTGCTGGAGGCAAAGCCTCCCACAAGGCGACATCCATTTCTTTCCAAAGCTCCTCAAGGCTGGGGGGCTCGGCGGGCAGCGCGGCGTTCTCCTCGTAGCAGGGAGCCGACGCGTCCTCCGACGCGCGTGCTGGCGAGATTGGGAACGCCGACGCGTCCGCCTCGACGCGTCGCGGCGAGGAGTGGAACGCCGACGCGTCCTCCTCGACTAGTGGTGGCGAGGAATGGAACGGCGATGCATCGCGTCGCGGCGAGGAGCGGAACACCGATGCGTCCTCCTCGACTAGTGGCGGCGAGGAACGGAACGGCAATGCGTCGCGTAGCGGCGAGGAGTGGAACACTGACGCGTCCTCCTTGACTAATGGCAGGGAACGAAACAGCGACGCGTGACCGTCCGCGCGGTTCAGCGAGGGGCTCCTATGGCTTGGGAGGGGCGATGCCATGGTGGTCGACGTGAGAGGGAGGGGGAGGAGATAGCGATGAACGTGAACGTGAGGGGGAGGAGATAGCGATGTCGTGGGAGGCGCAGTATTTATAGCGAGCAATGGGACACATACGTAAGATATGGACTGAGCTGCAATGACTTAATTGCAGGTCCAGTTGCTTCACTGACATGTGGGCCAGTCCCCTGTTGGGCCCATATGTCAGTGACTCAATGCACGTGAAGTTAAGTAAAAGCTACATGGGCATATTTGTTAGAGTAAATTACGGGGGAGCGAAGGGGTGGAAATATTGCTAGTCACAACGGATTTGACGAGCATAGGGGGAGGAGAGTCATGCATGTAGATTTTTCACACAGGATGGAGTGGTGGGACCGCCGGAGGGAGAAGGAGAGTTTGGTAGGCATATTGTTTCCACACATGGAGAGGAAAGGATTTGGAGACGAACGGGCTTCCTGCAGGTATGGGGAATGGTGCATAATAAGTCATCTTGCATGCCGGGCTAGGTATAGTCTCAAGTCATTAAAAACATACACGCCCCACACATTTTCATATTTCAAGGTGCACTAAATTATTGCATGCGATGATTAAGGCTGGCCATAATGGTGGTATCTTAGCCGGTATCATGCACACGGGAATAGCAAACATGCTGATGTGGCAAAGAATTAAAGAAGAGAGGGGGGTTGGAGTAACTAGTGTTCATGCATGCATTGGTAAACACATTTTTTTGTGAAGAACGACAGCATTAGTTGAGTACTTTTGCAGACTTCAAAAACTATTCCACCGCCTCTACTATCTTGCTAAGAGTAGGTGAAATTTTTGAATCGAGCCCTTTAAACTAGAAGGGAGGTAGTGGTACTCTAATAGCTAACCTTGTTGTGATGACAAGATAGGACATGGCATGCACCTGGACGGAGGAACTAGTCTGCATTGTGCATTTAAATTTTGTCTGAAGTCAATGTACCTCTACTTTCACCAGACTTATAGAAAAATGTACTCATTATAATCAGCATTCACAATGTCAACATTCATAATGTCAAATCAATATTTTTACACTCATTATAAAACGTAGTTCTTATACTCATTATAATCAGTATTGTAGATATTGATATTTTTAGTATAAATTTGGTCGTGGGATTTCATTGATGCCTGTCAAAGCGTGGAGGAAGCGGAGCTTAGGGCTTGCATTGCCGGTCTCTACATATGTATTTCTCTTCATAATCCTGTAATTTTAGAGACTGATTGCGCTTTTGTGGTAGCGTCTCTTGCATCGGGGGACTATGACAGGTCTGCTATGCGTGACCTGATGATGAAAGCGTTGAGCATCTCGAAGTTGATCAATAATCTTCAATTGTCAAAGATTAGCCGTTCGGCCAATAAGGTGGCACACTTAATCGCTAAGTATAGCTTTGACAATAGATTAGATGGTATTCTTGTAAATAACGTACCACCCTGTGTGGTGAATATTGTATCGAATGAGTGTACTGGTGTGGTTGGTTAATTAATATAAGGTGGTGTTCAAAAAAAAGTATAAATTTGGTCAAACACTTTGCAAACGGTTGACGGGAGTAAAAAGGACCAGAGGGAGTATCATGCATACGGAGTAGGCAAAACAAATTGCTCATTTATAGTCGGTCGAAGTCTCAAAGGGCGCGACCGCGCGAGGGAGGCGAAGGTCGTGGGAGGCGCGACAGTTGACGGAATTAAGTGAAGTTACATCCACGCGCCGGCATGGCATGCGAACAGGCAGAAGCTATACAGTCAGGCCTACGATATGGGTCTAGTAGACATGACATCTAGTGGGTCCCGCATAGTTCTCGAGAACTATTCGGGGGATTGCAGCCGTTTATCCACCGGGCAAGCCAGCAACCCCATGTCATTCACACGCCCTACTCGTCCCCGTCTTCTACCTCACAATAGTTCGCTCCCAGTCGTCTTGTCCTTTCACATTAGTTCGCTCCCAGTTTTTGCGGGGTACAACAGTTCAACTTCTCCTAACCCTCCTCCAAAACCCATGGCCTCCCAAATCTCCATGGTTGCCACTGAGTACCAGGTTAGAGCCATCACCGGCGATAAGTTCATCGTCATCTACACACGTGGATCCGCGACGGTGAAAGCATGGCTTGCTCGCTTCCTACGCATGTTCAACAGTTCAATGGATGAGTGGGTCGCTGGGCTAGATGTTGAGTACACCACAGTCCTGGGACGAGAGAAGGATCTAAAGTACGAAGAAAAGAAGAAGCCCACCATGATCCAGGTTTGCGTACATCACGTTTGCTTGGTCTACCACATATGCCATGCCGACATTGAGTGCCAGGATTTTAAGAACTTCCTCAAGGACAAAAGAGTGAAATTCGTTACTGTAGGCTTTAAGAACGACAGGGATGTCCTGCGTCGGATAGGTCTCATTGTAGGACAGCCCTTCGATCTCCAGAAAGCAAGCCTGGTGTCGTCCTCTCAACCTTCAATGCTGACCCTGACAGCAGCCATGATTGATCCTTCATACGCTAAACTGAAGAAACCTCATCACGAGTTTCATCATGCATGGGAGTCGAAGACATTAGATGAAGATCACATCCTGTACGCAGCAATGGATGCCTACCTTTGTTTAAATATCTACAAGGGTTGGATGAAGAAGCAAAGCCCAGTGTCTGGTTCAAGCAAAGAAGCGTCGGCGAAGAGGAAGAGGAAGAGGGACGAGGACGAAGTCGAGGACGTGGACTGGGACTCCGAGTAGGTGGCAGTGCCATCGCTCATGCTGGATCTACTGCAGTGTCAAGCGGACTAGTTGCTTAGTTTATTTTCAAGGGTGTGTTGTGCTGAGGCCCCAGCAGAACTATGTTTATGTTCTTTCTCGTTATTTGAACTCTTTAGTACGTACAGTAGTACTAGTACTATGTCTTACTACTGTTCTTCTTGCAGTTGGTACTACTGCTCGTATCTTCATGTTCCTACTGTACTTAATACGTTCGTACTAGTAGTATAATTTGGGTCAGTCGATTTGTGAAAGAAGTTAGACGGAGCGAAGGAAGAAGATGATAGAAGAGATGGAAGAAGACCTTCTAGCCACCCATGTTGCATCAAACGGATCACATGAGTCGACTGACCCAAATTGCTCCTTCAGATTGTAGGATCCACGTGGCTTTCAAGGTCTCGAAGGTAGATTCCACGTCCACACCCGGTTTGCGGGCTCGACGCGCGCATGACCGGCTTCTGCCGCGACAGCCACCATGCGCGCTTCCTCCGCGCGGGCGGAGACGGCAATGACACGCTAGTTCCTCCTCACCGGAGTGCTGGAGCATGCGCTCGTCCTCCTCTTCGTACGCTGCGTGCATAGACGCGGCTCCACCAGCAGCTCGCATGCTTGGCAGCGTGGCAGCATGGCAAGGAGGGACTGCAGACGACGTGAGCGGGCGAGCCTTCGTCTTCATGGCACAGGGATGGTGGTGACACGGCGGTGATGGGCGAGAAATTGTTGGCCGGAGCAGGTGGGCGCCGGCATGCGCAACGGCGGCGGCGGCATATTGATGAGTGCGCATGTGGGAGCTTACTTTAGTTTTATATAAGGTTGGTCAAACTTAAAGGAAAACCGTACTAGTACACGTAAACATTAGACTTAGGCAGCGCTTTTTTTAAGTTAGTACCACAACCATGATACGGAATCCTGTGCAAGCGCGTGAACCGCGGCCGCGCGGTCGATTGAACGGTGTGTCACCGTGTCGTGCTCAAAGGACATCCACTGAACATTTTTGTGTATGTGAAAACAATCCTCGAATATTACTCAACTATTTTTTCCTGGGAAAGTTCTTGACTCTGCAATATTTCCATATATTTGAATTTAGCATTTGGACGTTTTAGGTGCGCCCTAGTTTTTTTAGTACTTATTTTGTGTGTGTGACTGAGAGAGAACGTGTGTATGTGTCCATATGTGTGTTGTGGCGGAAGGGCAATGTGGATACGGTGTGCGTGTGATACAGACATAGAGAGGTGTGAATGTGCAAATGATCATGCATGAGTGAGACATAGACAGATGCCGATACATTGTGTATACATGAGAGAACGGTCTTCTAGTTTACTTGTGTGTGTGTGTGTGTGTGTGTGTGTGTGTGAGAGAGAGAGAGGAGCATCCGTAACACAACAACCATCTCTCCTGATTCGTCCGTCCCTCGCACAATCGCATGCAACACATGGATCAACCCACATATTTTGACACCCTCGCCCAACCCCTGCCCACCTCAAGGCCCGCACAATCTCTTCGTGAATACCCATTTCTATCATTAGGTTTGTTTTTTCTCAATATCTGACACACACACACACACACACACATAGCACAACACACACACACACACACACACACTCCCCCGAGCACACAATTCATCCCCATCCAAGGTTATACGGCGACCACTCTCGCTTGTGCTTCTTTGCACCCCGACATGCACAACACCTCAATCTTCAAAGAGGGCATCGAGCAGATCGAAGACGGCGACCACACTGCGCTAGAGAATGCAGGGTCATTTGGAAGCAGGGTGATGTGACAACGGCTGACTGACTCCTCCCCCCACCCTCTCTCTCTCTCTTGCACAAAATTACCAATCCTTCTCTCCCCCCGCACAAAATTGTCAATCCATCAACCCACGAGATCCTTTCCCTCTCATCCATGTTTTTCTAGCTCTCTCATCAAACATGCTATCTCTTCTCCTTCCACGTATACAGAATCCGGATGCACACGCATCTTGATACGTCCATTTTGCATCATGCTTGTATATCAGCATTTATTACATTATGGGCTGTTATTACACATTATATCTCAATACTTATGGCTATTCTCTCTTATTTTACAAGGTTTACCATGAAGAGGGGGAATGCCGGCAGCTGGAATTCTGGCTAGAAAAGGAGCAAACATTGGTAACCTATGCTGCATAGCTCCAAAAGTCCTGAAACTCCACGAAACAACCTTTTGGAATTAATAAGAATTTCTGAGTGAAAGAAATAGGCCAGGGGGCCCACACCCTGTCCAGGAGACAGGGGCGCCCCCCCCCCCTATAGGGCGCACACCCTATCTCCTGGGCCCCCTGGTGGGCCTCCGGCGTCCATCTTCTGCTATATCATCACTTTTACCCTGGAAAAAATCGTGGGCAAGCTTACAGGATGAAACTCCGCCACCACGAGGCGGAACCTTGGCGGAATCAATCTAGGGCTCTGGCGGAGCTGTTCTGTCGGAGACACTCCCTCCGGGAGGGGGAAATCATCACCAATGTTTACCACGAACGATCCTCTCATCGGGAGGGGGTCAATCTCCATCAACATCTTCACCAGCACCATCTCCTCTCAAAACCCTAGTTCATCTCTTGTATCCAATCTTGTATCAAAACCACAAATTGGTACCTGTGGGTTGCTAGTAGTGTTGATTACTCCTTGTAGTTAATGCTAATTGGTTTACTTGGTGGAAGATCATATGTTCAGATCCTTTATGCATATTATTACTCCTATGATTATGAACATGAATATGCTTTGTGAGTAGTTACATTTGTTCCTGAGGACATGGGACCACTACTAGGAAAAGGCCTACTAATGGCGCACCTGTTTTGCCTACTAATGGCGCACTACTAGTGCGCCATTAGTATCACGCCACTAGTGTTTTTTACTAATGGCGCACCACTGGTGCGCCATTAGTATCTGGTATACTAATGGCGCACCATGCAGTGCGTCATTAGTTTTGCCCACAGTGCGCCACTAGTGTATGCTATACTAATGGCGCACCACATGGTAGTGCGCCATTAGTAACAAATTTTTTATTTATTTTTTGTTTCTTCTTAATCTCAGGTCACTATTTCACATATGAGATATCCAACACATATATATACAACAAGCATCCATATAACAATCATAGCCAACACACAAGTTCCATCATATATACATACATAGCCAACACATAGTTCCATCGTTACATATTACAAAAGTTTCACATTGTTCATCCAACACCGTTATCCATCAATTCACAAAAGTTTCACATTGATACAAAATAAAAACACAAATAGAAAAGAAGCACTCCATCCATAGCTTCCGTGAATTAAATCAAATCTGCAAAATGATAAACAAGAAGTTAGAAGAAGAAGAAGAAGAAGACTAGAAGAATACTAGAAGAAGAAGAACACTAGAAGAAGAATAAGAAGAATTTTGGAGCCAACTTAGGTAAAATGAAGCTATAACCTATGTCATTTTGGAAAAGAAGAAGAATAAGAAGAAGACTATAAGCTTATTGTGTAAACTTGATCATTTTGTGCTAACATAAGTTATTTTGGAGCTAACCTATAGGAAACTAAGCATATAAGCTCTAAGTTAGCATATTAGAGCCAACTTAGGTAAAATGAAGCTAACCTATGTCATTTTGGAAAAGAAGAAGAATAAGAAAAAGACTATAAGCTTATTATGTAAACTTGATCATTTTGTGCTAACATAAGTTATTTTGGAGCTAACCTATAGGAAACTAAGCATATAAGCTCTAAGTTAGCATATTAGAGCCAACTTAGGTAAAATGAAGCTAACCTATGTCATTTTTGGAAAAGAAGAAGAATAAGAAAAAGACTATAAGCTTATTATGTAAACTTGATCATTTTGTGCTAACATAAGTTATTTTGGAGCTAACCTATAGGAAACTAAGCATATAAGCTCTAAGTTAGCATATTAGAGCCAACTTAGGTAAAATGAAGCTAACCTATGTCATTTTGGAAAAGAAGAAGAATAAGAAAAAGACTATAAGCTTATTATGTAAACTTGATCATTTTGTGCTAACATAAGTTATTTTGGAGCTAACCTATAGGAAACTAAGCATATAAGCTCTAAGTTAGCATATTAGAGCCAACTTAGGTAAAATGAAGCTAACCTATGTCATTTTTGGAAAAGAAGAAGAATAAGAAAAAGACTATAAGCTTATTATGTAAACTTAATCATTTTGTGCTAACATAAGTTATTTTGGAGCTAACCTATAGGAAACTAAGCATATAAGCTCTAAGTTAGCATATTAGAGCCAATTTAGGTAAAATGAAGCTAACCTATAGGAAACTAAGCATATTAGAGATAACATAGGTAACTAAGTATATATATATATATATATATATATATATATATATATATATATCATTTTGGAGATCTGACATACCTGACATAGTTCAGTTCTCATTGTTCTTCTCCTTCTCCTTCCTCAGTCTGATGCGCCAAGAGCGGCGAGGCGGTGGAGACAGTGGGATGTAGTCTTATACCACAATTGGCGTGGTCATGTCGCCCAGCTGTGGGATCGCTGGTGCCACCACCGGTGCGTGGTCATTGTCAGGCACCACCACCATCGCGAAGCCACCTTCAGACAGGACGGGCACGACCATCGCTAGGTCATCCTGAGCCACCTCCATCTCTTGCCCATGGTCAGCCACCACCATCTCTTGCCCATGGTCAGCCACCACCATCTCTTGCCCTTGGTCAGCCACCACCAGCGCTAGGTCATCCTTAGCCTGATGCCCATCGTCATCCTGTAGCTCCTCATCCCCACTCTGCTCCTCTTCTCCCACACTCCAGTCCGGATCATCCTTCTTGTTGTCTATGTTGCTGCCAGAATCGCTGCTACTTTCGCTAAAGCCAGAATTGGTGTTGCTTTTGCTACAGCCATAGTCGATGCTGCTTTGGCTGTAGCCAGTGTCGCTACTGCTGCTCCCATTACCTGTCCAAATGCAACAATGACCGTTAACAATAGATGTGAGACAAAGCCAAATGTAGAGGAATAAGAAGAGGCAGAACGTACCGGCATCATCATCGTCAGCATAGCGCATGCAACACATAGTCGCGTTGAACACCTTCACGATGAGCATGGTGGCATCGTTGCCGTACCTGAAGAGAAGGAAGTACCCCAGTCGCAGGTCGTAGGCACGGTAGAACTTCTCCCACCCACGAGACAAGTACATGTGGCCCTTCTTGATCAACAACTCCACATCCCACTGCCTGCAAACCCGCTGCCGGCCTGTCGCAGCTTCACATTACTTGGCGGATCTTCACCCAGCATGTTCATAAAACTGTCAGGCAGCCTCTGCAGTTTGGGACAATGAGTGATGTAGCAAACAACAGATATCATAATGAGATGGGTGAAGGGGAGATCTCTCGTTTTATATACCTACTCATGGATGATACTGAAGTCCCAAGTATGATACTGAAGAACTCGGAAGCATCCAACTCGTACTGCGGTGTCGCAGAGCGGCGGTGGCTGCTTTCCCCCATCTCTGATAAGCAGCAGAAGAGACCAATTAGTACCCCTACAACAGATCATAAAACATGCATGATAACAGGCTATACTGAAAGGCCAATTGTACTGGACTATAAATTAGGGTAACAATGACACAGAAGATGGGAGCACCTACTACACATTAGCAAAACAAAAAGGGGCAGTTGATCCTACTTAACTAAGTACTAAGATACCCCGGCCCATGCATTAGTCTCAAGTACCCCATATGTCCTATTTCAGCATGACCTTTGCTGAAAATATGACATATGGAGTACCCGAATTTGCCAGAACGGAAGTTAATCGACATTCCGGCAAACTCAAGGGCCTCTCGGGGTACCTGCAAAATCATTATCCCACCCCCGCCCCGCTGCAACCCCACTACACCCCACAATATCATCACGACATGATGGTTGGAGACAAAACCCCCCAATATCATCACGACACGATGGTCAGAGACAAAACCCAGCAATATATCTTCTAGCCATGAAACTCTACCATGATTCTCCTTTCTTCCTCTTTTTTCACTTAAACCTGCAAACATGTAGGGAAAGCAATTAATACAAGGCACAAAAATGGCATGCTATGTAGCCTTAATGCTACAGAACATATGAAATACATGCCAGCAATATATATGATATAAACTCCAATAATTTTTGAATAAAAACAGTAGCTAAAAACAGTAGCAAGCAAGCAATTCATTTGACTAACTGTTTTTGCTAGCAAGCAAGCAAGTATATAAACAGCTCAAGCAAGCTTCCTGAAGAATATTAACAAATTTATCTATACCAATGAACTAAATCTATCTGTTACCACCTCTCGGCCTCTTGCCAAAGAAGATCAGAGGAAGCATATCAATGAACTAAATCTATCAGTTTTGCTGAAATAATAAAGCTCTAACAAAAGTGATTTTAGCACCCAGATACAAGCATATGAAGCAAATTTTATGACAGTATATACAACAACTTATCCTCTAAGCCAAAACAACTTTGTAAAAGCCAGATGCAACTTCTTGAGCTAATTTTGAGCAGAACTCCTTGAGGAACTAGCAGCAAGGAGTGGCCGGGAGGAAAAATACTCTCGAGTGTGGACAGCCATTAATCACCACCGTCCTTTCTCTACAACTCCAGCCTGCCTGCTTGCCAGGATCTCTCTCTCTCTCTCTCTCTCTCTCTCCGGAGTTTCTTCTAATCACTAATAAAGCTTGTGTCGATCTGGAGTTTTGGGCACTGGACAGTCCTTTTTTGGGCAAGATTTGTTGTCACTGGGCACATGGGCATGGAGGAAGCTATTGCTAGCTGGGAGCAATACATTAATACACTAATAGATGGGCATTCCCCATAGTTTTGTGATTCTTGTGCCATATTTGATGCAGCACATCTGATAAAGACAATTGCTTTCTGGAAAGGCAGCTGCTGGCTCTGTCTACAGGGGAGAATATATATATGTGGCACCTGTGTCTGCAGGTTCTTTTTTTAGTTCCTTTCCACAGTAAGGAAGCTGCCATTTGGATCAGTTCTACCGAAAAGGGGAACAAAGAATTAGGAGATTTTTAACTAATTTAGAGTGATTTTAGTCACATCTTTCCAGAGTAAGAACTTGCAGTGGATCATTTTACAAAAAGAGGAGACATATAACTTAGAATATTGTTAGTCTCAGGGAGGTGAAGAACTCCTAAATTAAGCCCCATTCTAAACAAAATCATCGCCATGCCTACACAGGAAGATGGACACTTGCTACAGAGCAAGAAGATGGACATGGCCGGGAGGGATTTGACCTAAACCTAGCAAAAGAGAGAAGAAGAGGGCATGGCCGGGAGGGAGGAGAGGAGGAAGAGAGGAGAAGAAGATTACCTGACCACGATGAGGTGGTGGCCGGAGCAGAGACGATGGAGGGCGGAGATAGCGAGCTTGGGGGAGGCAGGGAGGTCGCGGGCCTCCTCTCCTGGTGGACGTGGGGCCTCCTCTCCTGGTGGACGTGGGGCGGCGCCGAGGCTCCAAGTCTCCGGCGGCTCCGAGGTTAGGGAGGGAGGCGAGGGAGGCGGCGCTCGCGGGGGAGGCGGCGCTCGCGGGGGAGGCGGGGCTCGGGGGGAGGTGGGGCTCAGGGGGGAGGCGGCGCGTGGGCGGCGGGGGCGGCTACGGCGGGGGCGCATGGGCGGCTGCGGCGGATGGAGGAAGGGGAGAGGGAGGCGGTGGGGGACGGAGGGGGCGGCGGCGTATGGTGAAAATCTTGCGAGCAGGGAGGGAGGGAGGCTACAGTGAGGTGAGTAGGTGGTGTGGGGGGAGGGTTCTAATGGCGCACCTAAACCTAGTGCGCCATAAGTACGACTGGTCAGGTTATATACAACCTAACCCATATCTAAATCAGAACAAGCCCATAGCCTGACTGGTCAGCACGCAGCACACACACCAAGAGGTCCTGGTTTGATTCCCAGGCTCCCCATTTTTTGTATTTATGCATTTAAAATGTTGTTTGATATTTATTTGTGTTTAAATATGTTCAAACTTGTTTAAATCATAACAGTAATATTTTTTATAAAAATAGTAATATTTTTTTAAAAAATATCATCAAATTTGTTATTTGAAAATTTTTATGAATATGAAAAAATATCATCAAATTTATTATTTGAAAATATCATCAAATTTGTTATTTGAAAATATAATCAAATTTGTTTTTTTTTTGCAATTTTAGTTGCATTCATTTGTGACGGTGGAGCGGGCCGGGGAGGGTGCGGGGGAGAGGGTGCGGGTGGTCGTCAGCGGCGGTGGAGTGGGGGACGGTGCGGGCCGGGGGTCGGCGGCGGCGGCCGGTGGAGCGGGGGAGGGTGTGGTGGGACGTCGGCGGCGGTGGAGTGGGGGAGGGTGCGGGGGGTCGGCGGCGGCGGTGGAGTAGGGAAGGGTGCGGGTCGGGGGTCGGCGGTGGCGGCCGGTGGAGCGGGGGAGGGTGCGGTGGGACGTTGGCGGCGGTGGAGTGGGGGAGGGTGCATGTGGTCGTCGGCGGCGGTGGAGTGGGGGAGGGTGCAGGTGGTCGTCGGCGGCGGTGGAGTGGGGGAGGGTGCGGGCTGGGGGTCGGCGGCGGCGCCCGATGGAGCGGGGGAGGGTGCGGTGGGACGGGCGGTCGGTGGAGGGTGCGGTCGGCGGCGGCGGCCGGTGGAGCGGGGGGTCGACCCTGGTTACTAATGGCGCACCAGCTTCTGGTGTGCCATTAGAAGTTTTGCAAAAAAAATTATATATTCTAATGGCGCACGGTGTGGCCAGTGCACCATTACTAGTGCTGTGCCACGGTGCGCCATTAGAATGTTTGGCAAAAAATTGTTTCTAGTGCGCACCGTGTGCATGGTGCGCCATTAGTGTCTTCCACACTAATGGCGCACCTGCACATGGTGCGCCACTGCTATCTAGTAGTGGCGCACCAGATGACAGGTGCGCCATTAGTGGCCATTCCATCTATAGCCCTTTTTGTAGTAGTGGAGAAGTCTTGCTATTAGTAGTCATGTGAATTTGGTATTCGTTGATATTTTGATGAGATGTATGTTGTCTTTTCATGTAGTGGTGTTATGTGAACGTCGACTACATGACACTTCACCATTATTTGGCCCTAGAGGAAGGCATGGGGAAGTAATAAGTAGATGATGGGTTGCTAGAGTGACAGAAGCTTAAACCCTAGTTTATGCGTTGCTTCGTTAGGGGCTGATATGGATCCATATGTTTAATGATGTGGTTAGGTTTACCTTAATACTATTTTGTAGTTGCGGATGCTTGCAATAGGGGTTAATCATAAGTGGGATGCTTGTCCAAGTTAGGGCAGTACCCAAGTACCGGTCCACCCACATATCAAATTATCAAAGTACCGAACGCGAATCATATGAACGTGATGAAAACTAGCTTGATGATAATTCCCAATGTGTCCTCGGGAGCTCCTTTATTATTATTAGAAATTGTCCAGGCTTATCCTTTGCTACATAAAGGATTGGGCCACCTTGCTGCACTTTATTTACTTTATTTACTCGTTGCTCGTTACTATTTATTTTATCACAAAACTATCTATTACCTTCAATTTCAGTGCTTGCAGAGAAACCTTACTGAAAACCGCTTATCATTTCCTTCTGCTCCTTGTTGGGTTCGACACTCTTACTTATCGAAAGGACTACGATAGATCCCCTACACTTGTGGGTCATCACATCTCACGTATATTACATGCCTCCATCTTTCTCACAGACCTAACTTCTTCATCTCTCTTTCTCTCTCTATCTTTCTCTCTGTCTCGTTAGGTTTGTCTCCTACTCTATCATCCACATACATACAATCTTTCCCGCCCTATCTGCTCCATCTTCAAAAGCTCTCTCTGCACGTTTCATTCACACATTGGGATATGTCAAAATGTTGCTTCTATAATGGCTAATGTAGAGTTATGGTTGTTTTTGTTGCATCCTACAGAGTAATAACTATGAAATGCATTTAGATTCTCATTTGACTGGGATTATGTGAGTTTGAGCATGTTGTGAAGTACTACAGATCTTGTATACATCTTGGGATTCGACAATGTTTGTAACTATTGAATTGTATAGACCATTACATCCGAAGTCAATAGCCTAATATATTTATTTCACAATTTCAACAAATGATTAGTTCACTACAAACTAAGAAAACAAATGTGTACTCCCTCCGTTTTTATTTAAGTCCGCGTATTAGCATTGGTCAAAGTCAAGTTTTGTAAACTCTCAGAAAGCTTATAACAAAAAATATTAACATATACAATAACAAATAAATACCATTAGATTCATTATTGAATGTACTTTCACATCATACATAATTGTTATGGTAAATGTTTATATTTTTCTATAAACTTGGTCAAACTTTAGGTAGTTTGACTTCGGTCAAACCTAATATGCAGAGTTTACTACTACTACTACTCGCTAGTTGCTTAGCCGAATCACTCAACACGCCACACGGGGAGTCCAGTGTCACAAAATTTTGAGGTCGGCAGAAAAATCTCCCGCGACCCTGATTTGAGCAGTGGAAAGTTGCCATCATAGCCTTCGGAACAGGCTTTCGGATGACGCTTGGTAGGGGGCTGTTTTCGTAACTTCAGGTTCACCCTACCCAGTCAACCCCACCCCGGCACCTAGAGTAGTACACCTGAATACTCCCCATTTTCTATCCCCACCAGAAAATAGACTTCTCCACGGCACCGCAGCCTTCATGCTCCTCCCCTTTACATCGGCGCACTCGTCCACCGCAGTGCATCTGCCTCATCGACGACCTCGTACGCCAGTCCATCATCGTCGTCGTACACGGAGCCTCTTCCCCGGCATCGTCTTCCACGGTCTCGGATCTGCTTCTCGGAAGCCGACGCCAAGCGCAGAAGTACCACCGTCGTGGACAATGAACTAACTCCCGTTGCCGACCATGACTCACAGAGGCAGCCGCGACCATCGTTCTCCTCCTCGATTGGTAATGTGTGTATTGAATCACTTAGCAGTACATGTACAGTTCCAATTTTGTTCATACCTACCCTTCAAATTTCCTGGGTGCTATTGTTCCCGTAAAGGTAATTGGTTATAGCCTCCATTGTCCAACAGAATATCAGCTTGTAGTTGTGTGTCGCTCTTGTATTGCGCTGTGCTTGGGTAGGTTATTCATCTGCAACCAGTAGTGTGTCAAATGATGGAAAAGTTTTTAGAACTAGCAAGATGCCCATGCGTTGCATGCATCAAGATGCATTTGTATGAGTAGTTTATCTTGGGGGAGAAAAGGATGAACGAGGGAAGGCCTTATTTGCAAATCTGGAGAGGGGTATGGGTATCTTTTTGCAAAATTCCCATTTGTTTCCTTCCTATCTGTCAGATATAAATCGGACGGCCTATATTGCAAGAAAAAAAGTATAGAGAAAAAAAAGTAGACAATAAAGGAAGTAGAGATAAATATTAAATATTAAATAAATATAACAGTAGAGAAGAGAGTAGAGATAGCAGAGACGTCGGGAAAGGATCGCGCGCGCACGGGAAAAAGTTGTCGGGCGTGCGCTAGTTTTGGCGCGCGGCGTCCGACGCGCTTTATAAAATCCAATGCCCTCCCACCGCTCTGTGCCTTGCCACCGCTCTCTCCCCACTCTGTGCCTCGCCACCGCTCTCTCCCTTCTCTTTTTCGCCTCGCCGCCACCGCGCCACCATGCCACCGCATCATCAGGAAACTTGGGGATACCGCGGCGTCCGCGCGCGCCCCTCTGGCGGCTTCTCCGCCGAGATCCGGTTCCGCGGGATGCGCCTCGGCCTCGGCAATTTCGACACCGCCAATGAGGTCGCCCTCGCGTACAACATGGCGGCGTGGCGCCTCCGGTGGCCTCATAAAACATTGAACTTCCCCAACGTGCCGACACGGGAGCGGGCGCAGGAGCTCGCGCCTCTGCCGCGGCTTAGCACCGACGAGGATCATCGCGACAACTAGAGGCGGGAGCACCGTCTCGGCATCGCCGAGATGGACGAGGAAGCCATGGCACTATGGCGCCAACACTTCCCGCAGGACATCATCAACGAGTGCGAGTTCTATGCGCAAAGGAGAGCAGAGAGGGATAAGAGGAGGGCAGAGCGAGCCACCTATCACGAGGACAAGCGTAGGCGAAAAGCGGACGCTCAGTTCAACATGAGGCTAGGAGCAGCGTCGCCCTGGGAATCCGACGACGATCAGTATCTTCACGCCTACAGTCAGACGTCGGAGGAGGACATCACCGAGGAGGAGTCGGACGACGAGGAGTAGTTGAATTACCTTTTTTTATCTATCTATGCTGAGAACTATCCTCTACTCTCTAGTATCTACTTCTCGATCTCAGCACTGTAAACACTTTTTTAAAGCGCCGCGCGTTGCGATTCTATTGGAGATGCTCTAACATGGCAGACGAGTGCTTTAATGTTGCCCACAAGATGCGCGAGTATTACTAGTAGTATATTTTTCTTGCCATGTTGAGATTTTAAAACCACGAGTGCGAACATGCAGAGGAGCAATGAAGACCAAACACGGGATATTCGGGACATCTTCAAGGAGCGTGGCAAGTTAAAGAGGAGCTGCACCGAACCTGTAAAACGAGCTTTGGTATGTAACACCCTTTCAATTACTTCCGTTTAGCCTCGTGTTCTTCGATGTGTATATGTTGTAGTTTCTGTTTCTCTTAAGCGTGGTGTTCTTCGATGTGTAATAAGAAGAGTCTTAATCGTCCTAATGCTTTCGTTTTTAGCTTGATGTAGGAAGTGTGTGTTCTCACCTTGTAGTCTGTTTTTGTATTTCTTTTCATTTTGAATTCACTTCTCCGAGTTCTATTTATCTGGCTTCTACTAAATGGATCTAGGTTGCTCTGAGTATTGATCTAAAAAAGAAGTAACTTCATGTCAGGATGCAGTTCCTGCGAGGAGGGAAGTATGGTCAACCTCGAGATCATGTTTCCAAAATGAGGCTGGATTACACACAAGGTGCCAGTTCCCTAATGAGGCTGGATTAGACAAAAGGTGCAAATTCCCAGATGATGCTCGCTTACACACAAGCCAGGTGGAGTCGTCAGCTGTTCGTGTCCTCTTGGCATTAGTAAAGGCTGAAAAAAAGCGTGCAGCATCCCTTGAGAATATAGCTGAGTTCCTGAAGAAGCGAAAAGAGCAATCAGATGCTCTATTCACCCAAGCCAAAGAAGAGATGGAAGAAGCCAGAAATAAGCTAGCAAAGGTAGAGCAGGCTAGGCGTCTCCTGCTATCTAAAATTGTTGTCAATACAAAATTTCCTTCATAATAGCTAGGTTCAAATGTTTATCCAGTCAGCATGCCTGTTGTGATGTCCGTGCATCTACTGATGTGCCACAAAATGTTTTTTAGGTCATGTAATAACAACAATTACTTTCCAAACAATAACAGACAAAGCATTGGACATGGTATAGTTCACGCGCAAGCCCGACATTCCAAGTACAACTTCCACGTCAAACTCATGTTCACAGATATCTGCACATTCATACATAATGTCCACAACCATGATTCACTTCAAAGCCAAAAAACGTGAGGAGAGTTATAAATAAAGAAAAACCTCTACTAGTTCCTGCTACCAGTGCAAGCACAACAAGTCAAGACCATGCGTAAATTAATTATATTTTAGTCATTTTTTGTGTTCTAAAATGCCTGCTGGCTCGCGGAAGGACGTATTGCCAGCACACACAAGGATTCAATGAAGGCAGGTGGGGCAGTCTTAAGCTGGTTGCATGCCGCGAGGAGGCGTGCTCAGCCGGGCCTGCAGCGAGTGCAGCCCTCTTGGCCGACGCGCCGGTTCAATGCCTGCGCTATGAGAGGTCGCGTCCGTGTCAGAGCAATCACTCCCTCCAGTCCTTTTTTGTTTGGGTATAACAAAATCTCGTTTTCCATTCACATTTCACAAGTAAAATTCGTGGACAAACTTTGACCCAAAGTACGATGGGGACTAGTAAACCAGAATGGAGGTAGTACTTTTTTTTAATCAAAGAAGGGTTTCACCTTCCGATTTTCATTACTGAAAACCAGCATCTAAATCTAAACCATAGTATTTGCCCTAGAACTACCAGGTTCAACATCTCGCAACATAAACCCATACAACCATACGCCAAGGAGGTACGTAGCACTATGAATTCCATTTTCGCTCCATACAAATCGTTCTAAAAACTACTTACTACTTATAACGTGCCATTGAAAATCGGAACTCTTAACCCCGCTAAAAAACGATATTTTAAACGTGGCTACTCGATCTGTGGCAACTGGTGAGCCACCGCGCTCGAAGTCGTTCACCTGTGGTCCCGACCTACCGACCATCAACTCCTACGGATCAAATTATCACGCGAGCTGACTATTCCTACAAAGGTGCTCCACCACGTACCCGGTACCCGCGAATGCAGCAATCGTGCACCTAGGGTTTAGGGTTTATTTGTTAACGTCGCCTTTATGTAACACTCATGTGTGCGAGACAGCGAGAGGCCGACTGCGTGTGTGCGCCTCTTCTCTTCGTATATGAACTCCACCGTTTGTCTGGTGTCCAAAAAATTATAATAACTACTAGCAATGTGCCAATGCATTGCCACACGATCAAAGTAGATTAATACATATTCACCGATTTGATAGAAAAAAAAGTCTAGTTTTGAAATACGTATATCACTAAAAATATGTTATGTTTCACTCAAAATATATTCCTTTGGCGGTTTTGATGAGATAAGGGAGGAATGTTGTTGGTTTCAATATTCGAGAAGTGGTATATGTCTAATTTCTACTCTTACTAGCAAGAAGCCCGTGCGTTGCACGGAACATCAAGATCTTGTGGGAGAAAAGGATGAATGAGGGAAGGCCTTATCTGCAAATGTGGTGAAGAGTGCGGGTATGCCATATTTTCCTTCCTATCCGTCGGATATAAATTGGACGACCTACATTGCAGGATGGCAGGCCCACCATCATCACCAACTCTATTTTTTATCCCTGCTCTTATAAAAAGCATTGTCGGTGATGATCGTGTGCCTGCCATCCTGCAATATAGGCCGTCCGATCTATATCTGATGGATAGGAAGGAAACTATGGCAATTTTGCAAAAAGATATCCACACCCCTCTCCACATTTGCAAATAAGGCCTTCCCTCGTTCATCCTTTTCCCCCACAAGATAAACTACTCATACAAATGCATCTTGATGTTCCGTGCAACGCATGGGCATCTTGCTAGTTGTTGCAAAAAGCCCATGTGTGTGTGTGTGTGAGAGAAGGAGAGCAGAGGAGGACGGAGTGCATGTGTGACAAAGACACAAGGAGTGTGTGTGTGATAGGTATCAACTTAAAATGAGGCGATAGTGTCTGTGTGCACGATCGAGAGGGTGTGTCTCAAGAAGGGAAGAAAAAGCTACATAGATACAAGGAGCGGGAGAGAGCCATGTATGCGATGGTGGAAGTACGAGTGTGCGGGTGTATAAACCTATCTAGAGGCTAGCTAGTCGATAAATGTTTATGAGAGAAATACGAGTCGGGGTGCGAAAGCGAGAGTTTTGTGTGTGTGAGAGAGAGACAATAGTTGGGAAGGGGAGTGGAAGCAGGAGTTGTGTGTGTGTTTGTGTGTGTGTGTGAGAGAGAGAGAGAGAGGAGATGGTAGTCGGGGTTGTCTGATCGGTAAACAAATGAATAATGTCAGTCTAGGATGGAGACGAAAAGGAGACCGCAACAAATGTTGTGTCTACAGGAGAGAGAGAGAGAGAGTAATTTTAGTGGTATGAGTCATATGTAGAGACATATAGGATGTGTGACAGAATCCCATAGAGAGAAAGACAAAGTGAAAGACGAGTGTAGACTGTGTGTGTGGCGGTGAAAAAGATAGCTTAGGTATCGAGTGATACCAGAGAACAGTAGAGACGTGAGAGATAATGAAAACCGTGTAATGTATAATGATAGGGAGTGTGTGACACTTCTCAACGGAGACGTCGAGAGACCATGTTTGCGAGGATAGGAGAAACATGAAGTAAGCGTGCGGGTGAGCTCGAGAAAAGAGAGTGATAGCTACCTAAAGGAGCATGCATGCGAGAGAGATGGGCGTGAAAGGAGTAAACAAAAAAGGGATTCAAATATTTGAGTTCGAGATGATGATACATGTAATCCATACTCGAACCAAAATTGATCTATCAAACATGCATACTCATATGAATTCACGCACATCTATGTTATTTAATATGTAGATATTACTGATCCATACATTTTAGTAGAACATAATTTGGTTAAAATTTTTTGAATTCAACCTTAAGATTTCGAGATCGTTGTATTTGTAAATCATATTATACATATAAAGGAACAGAATTGTTTGTTGTGCTTTTGAAAGTATATATAAAAAATGAAAATGGATCCCGCCCGAAAAAAAATAGAATACAAACGGGATTCTAATTGAGTTGGCACGAGCGTAAACGTGCACTCTGCAAAATTTGAATGAAGCGGGGAAAGTCGCAGTAACCGCCCAAAACAAAATCTGCGAGATGGAAATTACTACTGTCTATCCCTGCTACGCAAAGCCTATCTGCTGGATTTCTATAGGTTTCGATAGGGGTAGGTTTGTAATTTCACCCAAATGTGACATAACCGCCTCTCACCCGGATTCATACACGGTGGGCGCCAAAACACAGTGTGTCCTCGGCCGAAATCGACTCCCTCCCCGATTCATATTCAGACACGATGGGTGCCAAAAACAAACTCTCGTTGGCAAATATTCGGTGTATGCGAGATTACCGTCCTATTCCCAACCGACTAATGTTGCTGTGATGTAGTAGAAATTTGAAACGGGGGCTATAAGTTTGTAAATTTCCTCGCATTTGAGACAAGCACGCCATGAATATATGGTTCCCCCCTTCCTCTCTACCTCCCTTTTCCCCATTCGTACTCCGTGGGCGCCAAAACACCCTCTCCACCCCACCCTCCTTCGTTCGCCGTCGTCCGCCACCCCATCCACCGCCGTCCTCCTCCACCATGCCGGAACTGATACGCCGACGCCGCCGTCCATTACAAGAGATCGGCCTCTCTCATCCACGACTTCGGACCGGGATCCTTGCATCCCGTCCTCTTGCTTCATCCCCGCTGTCGTCCACCTTGCAGGCGCCGCTCCTACGACCATCTTGTCCACCACGCCCCGCCGCCACCGTCTACCCTCCTAGATCTGGTTCCACGCCACCGACAGCCATCGCTACCGCAGCACCGTCAAATTCTCAGCAGATGCGTACACGGCGCCGCACCAGAGGCGGTACTCTTTCGTATCTGCTCAACTTATTTATCGCAGCAAGAAAATAGATCACCACTGCTTTACTCTGATTTCTTGTCTTTGTTGCGAAGTTGCCTTTGTCCGGTTTGCAACTTCAGATCCGCCATGGCACGCTCAACACTATACTCCCAATGCTTATGGTTTTCCCCTTTTATATTCCACACTAGTTAAATCACAGTAGTCTAAATTTTTCAGAGCTCGCCGGAGTTCGCCGGTGCGAACGAAGGGGCTCGGGTGGTTGTGGGGCCTCTCCGAACAAAGAAAACTCAACACGGGTGGGGGTTGGGGCGGGGGTGGGGGGTGGGGGTGGCGGAGGAACACAGCGGTGGGGGCCGGCGGCCCGTGCGGTGTTCTGTATGGGAAGAATCAGAGACGAGGAAGAAGATGGGTTAGGAGATGTAGGATCTTCATCCAACCGCTTGAAATGGTCGAGAGACAACTGGGAGTTGCATTCTTAATGCGCTCTGGTTCATCATGTGTGGGCACTGCGCAACCAACATTTTATTATCCAAAATCTTCTTGCTCTTCTTTACCATGTTCCTCTTCCGTTCTTCTTTAATATGTACTCTCTCCGTTTCTAAATACGAGTCTTTGTATAGATTCCACCATGGACTACATATGGAGCAAAATGAGTGAATCTACACTCTAAAATGTATCTGGATACATCTGTATGTGGTCCATAGTGGAAATCTCTACCAAGACTTATATTTTAAAACGGAGGGAGTATGATAGTAGTACAGTATGTTCCTTGTACTGAAGATGAGCAGAGACATTTGTAGTGTAGAGGTCTATACGGTCGGTTGTGATGAACACGTTGAGCCTCTTTGATTCGTAGGATCTTGTAAACATAGGAATAGGATTTGTAGTGGCCTGCCCACTTGAATCCTATAAGAATAGCAAGGAAATGCGGGGAGCTGTGTCGCCTTTGAGAGTTACACTGATATTAACAGTACCGCACCTTCACTTGAAGAGAGCTAGTATCCGAAGCCTTTCTAGCCGTACCGGCAAACTAGCACATATATTCCAGCAAGTTCCACCTTGCTGATTTTACTCTGATGCTTAAGGTTTTCCCATTATATCTACACTATGATCTGTGTAGCTACTTTGTGTCGCACTAGCAACAGTCCACTCTTGAAGCTAAACACTGCAATGACTTACAAAATTGGCACCAAGGCATTGAGTGCAATTCTGGATGCAAGGAAACTCATACGCTCCCCACCTGTTGACTCTTGTTCAGAATATGATCCTAATGACTCTTGTTCAAAATTTCCACATATAGAGAGATAGCATGGAATTGCATTTCTTTGGGCGCTGTGATTCATCATGAGTGGGCAACCAACTTTGTATGCAATGAAGCGGAACCTCAAGAATATGCTTCCTCTTCTGTTCTTTAACATGTTACTCTTTGTTTATTCTTTATTTAGTACGTACAGTATGTTCCTTGTTAGGAAGGGGCGCAGGGACATCTGCAGTCAACAGCTGATAGAGCTGGCCTGTACATGATCGACAGGCTTTCAATTACTAGCGGCAATACAACACCGTATTTTCAAGCCAGCTCCACTTTCCCGATTTATATATCGTGGTTATGGTGTACCCCTGTTATGTATACTATGATCTGCCTAGTTGCTGTGTGCTCTTGTTATCATGGTTTGGCAATAAACTCTCTATACAGTATATTATGAACCTGTCATCTACCAGCTATCCTTACTTCTGGAGCCTATTTTTTGTGTACTTATGCCAGATTATATAGATGCACGCACCATATTACAGCACACATGAGCTCACTCATCAGAATCCAGTGATAGCGCACAAGTGTTTACAGGGGTGCCCCTATATTAGAATATCATGTGCATTACAAAGATAATCTCACAACTATTTATGTTTTCATGGTTCTCAAATATTATACGCAATTATAATGAATATTAGAATCCGTGTATCAGAAGAATATTGTAGAACACTGCAATGACTTACAAAATTGGCACCAAGGCATTGAGTAACATTCTGGAAGCAATGAAACTCATACGCTCCCCACCTGTTGATTCTTGTTCAGAATATCATCCTAATGACTATTCTAACCTCGAGGAGTCAAAGGCAGATGGCATGTCCTGTTCACCCATCAAGGTGCCTGTTCTAATTTGGCAAGGTTTTATTGATTGCGCGTATCTTGCATATGTTGTCTTGCATTTCTTCTACTTTGTTGCACCGCCATCTTCTTAATTTACTCATCATATAATTCGAGATGCCATGCCCATCCATTATCAATACATATTCCATCTGTCATCATACCATGTTTTTTCACTCAAATGTTGTTCTTGTGCATCAGACATCAAAAAGGAAGAGGGTGATTGCCGAACCCGAAGGAGCACTAGCAAAGTCCTTGAAAAACGTGGTGGTGCCGGAGAAATCAGACAGCACCCCACTTATATTGGCTGTACAACCAGTGACACAAAACATAGGACCGACTCCAGCAGACTATACCCATACTTCACTAGCCCCACCACACAGGACCTGCACTCCAGGAAAAGGTATACCGATTTCATTTGCCATAGCACCAATCGTACCACAGAAAAATCCCACTCCAGCAAAAAGTACAGCAAGTCCACCGGCCGAAGACCTATCCCAACTGCATAGACGGCCAATTCCTGTAGATTGGAACCCCATTCCATTTATTCCCAGTTTAAAAGACAATGCTTTCAATGTTGTTAGGGACTACGTGCATATATTCCCATCATGGGAAGATTATAGTGAAGACAAACACCATTTTCACATCTTCCTGTCCAACTTACGTGTAAGTGCTATTATTCATGGTTATTATTTTCCTGTTTTCTGCTGATCGAACACATCAATGATTTACATTAGATTGTTGTAACTAGGCGAGGGTCAATCTTGATAGTCATGATGAGCTAAGCTTGTTTGTGCTTTTCAAGGAAGCATTGCAGTAGTATTGGTGTTACCTGAGGAAATCACACTTTGATGGCAAGTCTATAAACGAATTTCCGGTGAAGTCTCATGTGCTAAATTAGAAGACATTGAATGAAAAAACCTTGTTATGCACTAGTCTCATTCCCAGGATGAGGTACTGTCTATGAAATCACATGACAATTTGAACTCCTACTTGTTCGCATGTGCCTTATGGATCTTTTTTGCAAGAAATCTGCTCGAAGAAGAATTCCGGTTTGAAAAGAACGACAGGATATCACAAATATGTTGTCCGTTGCTTTGCTCTTGTTAGTACATGTTGTCCTGTATCACTGTACTTGCATACATACCTGGTTCATTATGTGACAACAGTATGCATGATAGCTTGCTTATCAATTGTTCGCTCCAAATTGTCTGATCTGTATGAATGGTTACATTAGTGTAGAATATATCCAATGCCAATGAAATTTTTTAGCTCTGCATTGTTCTTGTAAGTACATGCTGTCCTTTATTAGTGTAGAATAAAGGCAATGCTTATGGAGAAAATTCTGTGGTAAACTTCTTGAAGTGCCCCCCCCCATCAGAGTGAGGAAGATATAAGTGTTCAACAAGCGTAGTCTCATCATCTTGATCAGGTGCTTGCGCTGCAGCTCGCCAGCAGGGCTAACCTTTCTTGAACTCTATTGAAGTGATGTCGGTTTTGTATATTATTTTGTCGGTGTGTTTATTTGCACTGGTGGCGATCTTTGATGCCCAATGTATGTAATCTGTTGTCTGCTTGTGCTTTATTATCATAGTGGCGAACTTTGATGCCCAGTAGATGTAATATGTCGTAATTTCTTTATTGTATAGTCTAGGTTTTTTCTTATTCACGATGCTGCAGTTGTTTTACTGTAATATGCCGTAAAAAAGAGCATACTCAAAAAATGGTACATACTACCTAAAAATTTGTATATATACTACCTAATCATTGTTATATACTACATACTACACGTAAATACTCTCGGTTTCGACAGATACTATATACAACATACAAAACGCAAGTGGTGGTAACTACCACTGCTTGTAGCAAACATTCACGTACATACTCTCGGTTTCGACAGATACTATATACAACATACAAAACGCAAGTGGTGGTAACTACCACTGCTTGTAGCAAAACATTTAAATGTTTGCTACAAGCAGTGGTAGTTACCACCACTTGCGTTTTGTATGTTGTATATAGTATCTGTCGAAACCGAGAGTATGTACGTGTAGTATGTAGTATATAACAATGATTAGGTAGTATATATACAAATTTTTAGGTAGTATGTACCATTTTTTGAGTATGCTCTTTTTTACGTACAAATATGTACGTATTTCACAAATATAACAAAAACTATATGCTCATATGCAATTTTTTCATGTAACTTGTTTTGAAATATCTTAGATATAGTATACGAACATATTTAAAATAATAAAATAGTATATATAGTACCACATCCTAGTATATGAGACATGTGAAGTAACTACCACCGGGTGGTAGGATGGATTTTCCCTATATATATATATATATATATATATACATATATATATATATCCTGTCTTCACAGTAAAGCGGTCAAACCATAAAATTATGGTACATAATCGGGCCGTCATGCAATCACGATGTATGATCCGCATCATGGGCCCCGTCAAACTTGCCCACTAGTAGATTCGGGCCTTTAATAGTCTGAGTAACCCCCGGCCCTCTTTTCGCAAGAAAACTCGATGGGCTTTTAGGAGGCTGAGAGGTAGGTTGGGCCTAAAACGTGCCGAACAGCTCACGGGCCGGTAGCATCCTAAAATGGACCGTGGCCCATGATTGTGTGAATCAAATCACGGGCTTTTAACAAGCCAAAGTTGTCTCAGTTCTTGTTTGGCCCAATCAGATGTCGGCTACGAGCAGGCCTGATGCAAACCCGGCCATAGTTAGGCCCAACTATATGACGGGCTTTTAACAGGCCGAAATTAATATAGGGCCGAAATGTTAAACGGGCGCTTAACAAGCCGAAACTAATATCAGGCCGAATTACTTAATGAGCCTTTTGCAAGTGGGCCCAAAAGCATAGCGTTCAGTTAACGGGCCGAATCTGATACGGGCCATAATTGAGGCCAAAGCCTCTTAAAGGGTCGAACCTGATCTGGGCCGTGATTTGGCCCAGAACGTGGGAGGCTTTTAACGTGCCGGATCTCATATGGGCCATTATTAGGCCCGGAACGTGGCAGGCCATTAATGGACCGGATCAAATATGGACCGGCATTTGGCCCAAAACATGGCAGCCAATTAATGGGCCGGCCTACTAGGGTCCTCAAAATCTTGTGGGCCTACAGCTGGGCCGGCCCATTAGTGTCGGCGAAATCTCGTGGGCCTTTAGCTGGGCCGACCCATTATGATCCGCAAGAATTTTGTGTGCCTTTACCTGGGCCGGCCCATTATGGCCCGCGAAATCTTGTGGGCCTTTAGCTGGGCCAGCCCATTATGGTCCGCAAAATCTCGTGGGCCTTTAGCTGGGCCGGCCCATTATGGTCCGCAAAATCTTGTTGGCCTTTAGTTGGGCCGTCCCATTTAAACTTGATGGGCCGTGCCACGTGTCGATGTATCATAGGCGCCTTCTGTCCAATGAGTGGATGACATATGTCCCAACGATGAGCCGACACGTGTTTCCTCCAGCCAATGATGATTTTACACGTGAAAATCCCCATTGGTCGGGGCTGTTAACGGGTTATCGGATCCAAAACCCGACCCAATAGCTTAACGGCGTTATGTTACGGTGGATGCCACGTGTCGGTCACCCTTGACGAAAGCACTTATGTGACGCGCGATTTATCGTCATGGAAGTGCACACTTCCGTGATGATAATTTTGGTAATGTCATGGAACACTTCTACGACAACACAGGTATGACTATCTTGATTCTGTCATAAAATCGTCATGGATGTACATGCATGACAAAAAACGCGACCTACTGTGACAAACACGTATCATCATGGAAGTGTTTTTTTTTGTAGTGTCTCAGGCGGCATCTACAAGGTCAACTAGGAAAGGGTTTGCTCACCGATCGAGCACGGTGGGCTCGGCGTTCTGAACCTGCCGACGTTTAGTCGAGCGCTCCGGCTCCGATGGCTATGGCTCAGCTGGAAAAGCCCCTTTCGGCCATGGGTGGGAACGGAGCCCCCATGCGAAGCCTCTGACCACGCCCTCTTCAATGCCGCGACGACGCTGACCATTGGCAACAGCAGGACGGCGAGCTTCTGACACAGCTCATGGCTAGGAGCGGTGCCGCTCAAGTTTGGCTTCCCAATGCTTTTCAAGCACTCAAGATGTAAGGGCCGAACAGTGGCTCAAGATGTTGCTGGCAATCGTTGGATCTCGGACCTGGCACACGGCAACACTAGCGACCGGATCAGCGAGGTTCTAAACCTGCATCACCTAATCCAGAGCCAGCAGCTTTCCCTGCAATACGAAGACCATGATCAGATTCGATGGAATTTCGATGGATCAGTCCAGTATAGCTCCCACTCCGCTTAAGCATTGCAGTTTCTGGGATCGACAACGGGCTTGTATCAAGACATGATCTGGGGTGGTTGGGCTCCGGCGAAGATCAAGGTTTTTGCTTGGCTGCTCCATCAAAACAAGCTGTGATGCAATGATCGCCTTGAGCGGAGTGACTGGCCAAACGATTACGTCTGCTAGCTATGCCTGAGAAGCCTCGAGAGCTCGGCGCACTTATTCTGGGACTACACCTTCACGAGGACAATCCGGGCTGCTCTTTCCTCGTGGCAACACTGTCAGGGCCTAAGCCGTGCCAGTGAAACCAGCGACAAGAGCTCACTCGAGAAGGTGGCTACCATGATCTCAGCAACATAGCCAACATTCATCAAAGGAGCAAAAACCTTGATAATGCTTGCTCTGCGGAAAACCTGGCAGCAATGAAACCACTGCGTCTTCAGGAGCACGGAGGCAAGAGTGCAAGACGTGCTGGATGACATTAGGAGGGAGCTTAGCATGTGGCAACAGAGCAGGGTCAAATTCCTCCAAAACCCCTTCGGGGATCCTCCATGAGATTGTAGCCTAGACTATGGTGCAGTTGGCACCTCCTTTCCTTTTTCTTTTCTTATCTCCTTGATCCCTGGATCACCACATTTGTCACTTTTCCACTGCTACCTGCTTAATCAATGAAATCCCAGCCTTGACTGGCACTTTCAAAAAAAATTGTTAAGGAAATAGATGAGCCCGACCTGGCTTTAATTGCTATGGTCGTTCCTCCGGGAAACATGGAGATGAATGAAGCTTTAACAAGCCTTTCTCTTTAAAAAAAGGGAAATGCTTCCTATCAAAAGTCTGATAGCAAATCTTCAATCCGTCAATTAATCACAAAATTTATCTCTCCCGAGTTAATCTCGCCTCACCTGCCCCGCCCCACCAAGCTCATCATGAGCTCGCCGCGGCTTCTACCGCCGCCACCATCGCTCCGCACAAAAAGAAACTTCGACGACTACAGGTCATCCACGTCGATGATGCGGCGTCCCACCCCCGTCTGCTTCGTCGTTCCCTGATGTCACCATCGACCACGTAAACCCCATCGCCGCTCCGGTCCCTCACCAGACCGTGCCCCGTCACCACCACTTCCACCGCACTGGTGCGCCATTCTGCGTTTTGATTTTCGGCTGAATTTCAGCCGTCTCGCCTGGGCCCGACATATGGGCCTTTCGGCCGAACAATTCAGCCCAATTTGAATTTATCTGGCCCGACCCAGCTTCCAGAGCCTTCCTGTTATGCTTCTGCTCACATAAAACAACGAAACCAATCGCCCTAACCCTAGTTCGTGATTTCCTCTGGCTCCTCCCGTGAGCGGCGCCGCCGCTGCACATCGAGCAGATCAGCAGACACATCTCACTCGAGCGCTGCTTCTCCCACGTCCTCCGCATCTCGCCGGCGCTCACTAGCCTCCTGCCGCCCTCCACGTCTCCTCGCATCCACCCCATCCACTCCCTGTCCATTGCTTCTTCAAGATGGCGGCATGGTGCTCGGCGGCTGCGGCAACAGAGGTGATGGTGCGCAAGCCAACCAGTTCAACGGAGGCAGGAGCACGGGGCAGCGGCAGCAACATGGAGGGCGTCCTCTTGGTTGGGAAGGTATAGATGTTCTTGATGTTCTTGATGCCTTTATATCTTCCTACTTGAAGCAGCAATCCGTACAAAGCTATATAGCTATTACAAGCAGCTTGATTAATTGTACGTACACAGCTAGCTAGCTATTAGAAGCAGCTTGATCGATTGTTGTACGAGTATAGCTTCCTGCTTGTTGCTGCATCGGACAGCTTGCTGCGACGAGTCGGCAACCAACAATTAATGAGCCTGACTGCCAAAGGATGGAGGAAGCAAGATGTGCTCTATTACCATGTAATTTTGTATGATTCACATCTGTTTTCATGCATATTTTGCTTTTAGTCACCAAGGATGCTCACGATCTGGTAATATTTATTTTGGTCCAACAGAAAAGTGGGTTATAAACCTTGTTATTAACATCCTCAAATATACAATCGTTCCATAAATCTGGGTTGTGTGCTTGCGTTTTGAGCTGTTGAGATGATTCCTGTGCGCAATGTTATAGTGTCTTTTATCAGCCATTGATGAAGTAAGTAAGTTTAGGGAGTGCCAAGGGAGGTTTGGGACCAGATTAGCAGAAGAAGCTGCGGTGAGAATGGAGCCAAGTAAGACATGGTCCTTTAGTTTTAGAATTTTCATCTCCTTTTTGTTTGCAATTCTGAAAATTTCATTGGTGATATCTTGCAGCCCAATGGTGGTTTCAATTTGGAGGGGATGTTCATGCATTGCAGAAGTGTGCAATGAGAATTTGCTCACAATGTGTCTCATCAAGTGGGTGTGAGAGGAATTGGAGCGCCTTTGCTTTGGTGCACACAAAGGAAAGAAATCGTCTTTTATATGACAAGCTCCACAAGCTAGTTTCTGTACGCTACAACCTAAAGGTATAAACTAACTCATTTTACTTTCTTTGTCAACCTTGTATTGTCCTTGCATGTCATATAATTTACTTGGTTTACTATTCAAACTTTGAAGATATGTGCTGAAGAAGATCAAGAGAAAGATATAGATAATGAAGTTGATCCAAGTGCACTGCTGATGGACACAACAATGTTTGATGAAGAAAATCCAATAATGGAGTGGCTGAATGAGGATGAAGAGGATCCAATTGTGGAGGGAGCTAATGAAGCCAGTGCTGTTTTTGAGAAAATAAGGCGTCTCAACTCGGGCAGGAAGGATTCTTATGTTGGTACAAAGGGTAATAAGAAGAAAAGAAAGAGGAATCATGATGAGGAGAATGAGTATGTCGAAACTGAGAGTGAGGATGACGACGAAGATAATGAGTATGTTGATAATGAGAGTGAGGATGATGATGGGGTGAGTGAGGATGATGAGGATGATCAACAAGATCAACAAGAGACACAAATGCAAGTGGAAGAAGAGACACAAGTACAAGCTGAAAAGGAGACAGCAGCAAGTGTTGGCAATTTGGAGACTCGTAGATCTGGACGACTAGTTAGGAAGAAGACCAAGGAAGTGAACAGCCTCTACTCGTAGATTTGATAAGTCTCTTATTTTTGGCGTTTCCGCTCTAATATTTATTCTCACTGTGTATGATCAGTACTGCTACTCTAATTGCTACTTGTCAATTATCACCTAGTAGTGTTGTTATAATTGCCACTTATCTTGTATTGCTATTGTAGTTGCTATACTTATCACCTATCAGTGTTGTTCTAATTGCTACCAATCACCTAGTAGTGATGTTCTCTGTTAGTCCATTTTATTTGATTATGCACAAAGTGGAAGAAGAAGATTTTGATGTTGAACTACATCCATCCTGATCCTTTCTCTGTTTTCTCTAAACCAAAAATGCCACATGAAGAACTAAGGATATCAAGAAGCTTTTGGATGTATGCAAGCTTGGAGATGCTATTTTATAGGTATGTTAACCACTATATTTATCCTGCAATACCTTGAGCTTATGCATGATTTTTGATTCACATTTTTCACCGTGGATTTTCCTTTTGTGTGACAATTGACAAATGGCTAGTCCAAGCCAACAGCGGGCTGTTTGTGTCTATGTTGCTTTCTTTGTATCCTTAGAGTTTTGTTGTGTTGGAGTATAAACTATAAACTAAAATTCATCATTCTAGTATATGGAGCCATAACCTTTGTTCCTAAAGCTTTTTGGTGAATAAAAACTATATTGTTGTAGTAGATTTGTTATTTCATTCATGAGCATGCATAACATTTGAATATTGTTCTACTAGCTACTTCTCCTGATAATCCATTTTATTTTTTGTTGCACAAAGTGGCAGAAGATAATTCCAATGCAGAATACCTCCATCCTGACCCTTCCTCTATTTTCTCTAAAGCAGTAATGGCATGTGAAGAATATCCAGGGATATCAAGAAGCTTTTGGATGTAGGCAAGCTTGGAGCTGTTGTTTCAGTGTCATGCTTTGATGGTTGTCTTTTGGAGCTGTTATTTCTATGTGTAATCCTTTAAGTCTGTTGGCTGTACCGGACTATTTAAACTATGAACTACGCTGTGATGGTTGAACTGATGTTGGACTGTTAATGGTTATGTTTTTGGAAACTTTATAACTAATGTGCGCCTGCTATATGTTGGACAGATGTAGTTTTATTAATCCCTAGAGCTTATTTGTTGAAGTTTATTCGATCCATCCTGGTGGTTGTTGCACTGATATGTTTATGCTTTGTTTTATTTCAAATTTTGTTTGAATTTTGGCCGAATTTCGGCCAAATTTCGGTTGAATTTTGATCAAATTTTCAAATTTTGATTTTGCAATTTCATCTGAGATTTTGCCGAAAAATTTGAAATTCCCAAAATTCGGCCATTTCGCCCGAGGACGAAAGAAAACACAAACCGAAAATCAAAACGCAGGCGCCATTTTGGCTAGGCAAGGAAGGTGCATGCGCATCCGAGGCGTCGGCCCCTGGTACTAGTATGCACCCAGACAAAAACTATGGTCAGATTCATCTCATCTTTCATCCATTTTTAATTAATTGTCTTGATTTGCGTTACCTTTGTTTTGAGTGTAATTTTGCTCCCAATTCATCTACTCAGGCCCTCAACAATGACATGCCAACAACTGGTTTGATGTTGCAGCTGGATGCCTCCGATGTCCCTTGTTCCAATGATGACAGCGGTAGCTAATCTGTACAGAATCGATTCTCGCCTTGTCTCATCTCCCCTAGTTGATACATTTTTTCATCTCAAATTGGTATACGCAAAGTCATTGAATCATCAACTAATTTTGGTGCTAATTACATGTCCAAATTTGTATGCTTCGGATTGAGATTATTCATGTTGAGATAGCATTGTTTTCTATACTCAAATTTTTCATGCTTCCCATCTACGAATCGCTCTCCACACTGTCCTCATCGATCTAACCTAGGTTCCGACCTGGGTATTGTTATTTTTTCCGTAGGGATATTTCCGTTGTTGAAGCGTTGAAGTATGTAGAGTTCTGATCCATTTATCTTTGATTTGTTCATCAGATTTTGCTAGCTCCATCGCATATGGCGATGGTGCGAGGAACAAGGTCCTCGCACTTGCGTCACCATGGTGGTGCCAAACGCCACATGATATACTCCAGGATACACCACATCAGGATGTCGTCAGCTCAGTAGTTGGACGTGACGCCGTGCTAGCATGGACGCTCAACGTGCATCAGGGAGGGATCATCAAGCGACGTGAGATTGTGCGGCTGGCTACATGAAATCATGCCTCGCATTCTCAACTGAACTACTTTTTTTTCAACGAGGACCTTAGCTAATGGCGCATTGTTGTTGCAGCCTTTGTCCGTTCATGTCACTCGTTCATGCTGCTCACCACGTGACGATGGAAGGAAACACTCACATTAGAAAGAAGCACGACTAGCATCACAAGGAAGCATGACTAGCATCAGTAGGAAGCATGACCAACACTCAAAAGGAAGCATGGCAGCCATCGACTTGATGGTGTCCGAAATTGTTATTTCTTTGGACGCATATTTTCGTTTCTTTGGAAGCAATAGTATTTTTGGTTTTAAACCAATGTAGTTGCAATGGTAAATAAGCCTGCTTGAGAACATATATTGCTTTCCTGGGAAGCAATTTAATGGAATATGGGAAACAATTTACCGTCCACTAAAATACATCTTCATCATGCCACAGACAAAAACGAATAGGCTGGTGCACTATACATAAGATTTCGCCAAAACGGAAGAATCTCCGATTGACGTGGAAGCACGAATCAGAATGAACGGCTGAATTCCTAGTCTGTACTACCACACAAGTGCTTTATGTACACAGTTCAACCAATATATGCTTCCAGTTTTAGTAAACCATGTTTCCATCTATCACAGGATGTGGTTCCTACCTACCTCACCACCACACAAGTGCTTCGACGCCCAAATAATATCACGCATGCGAAGCACCTATGAAATTGGAGCACACGATGGAAACAACGAGTATGAGAAGATAAGGCACAAAGTTTTTCTTACACACTAACCCCGAAAGGCATCCCCTCTTTCTTCAACAAGTATCGGTATGTTTTCGGATTCATTTCGTTCATGCAATATGTGCAAGTCTTGGAGCGTCTTTTGCATTTAGTTTTCATTTTTCTTTTATGTACCATGCTGGTATGAGATAGTCCTTGGTTCATTTATAGAATGCTCATTGCACTTCACTTAAATCTTTTGAGTATGGCTTTATAGAATGCTTCATGTGCTTCACTTATATCATTTGAAGTTTGGATTGTTTGTTTCTCTTCACATAGAAAACCGCCATTTGTAGAATGCTCTTTTCGCTTCACTTATATTTGTTAGAGCGTGGGCATATCTTTTGTAGAAAGAATTAAACTCTCTTACTTCACTTATATCTATTTAGAGAGATGACAGGAATAGGTCATTCACATTGTTAGTCATAAAATCCTACATAAACTTGTGGATCACTGAATATGATATGATTGGTCATTCACATGGGGGGGGCATTGGTACCGGTTCGTAGCATCAACCGGACCAATGAACCCCTTTAGTCCCGGTTGGTGCCACCAATCGGGAGCAATGGGCCTTGCACAAGAGCGTGGTGGTGGGAGTTTAGTCCCACCTCGCTAGCTGAGAGAGAGCCACCTGTTTATAAGGTGCGGTGCGCCAACCCTCTCGAACTCCCTCTAAAGCAGGCTTTCGGGCCTAATCTGTCTCTATGTGCCTGTGGGCTTACTGGGCCTACTACGGGCCTGAATCCTGGCCCATTGTTGGGTTTCTAGTCGTATTCAGGCCGTGGTGGCCCTTTAGGTGGTACTTTTTTTTTTCATTTTTTGCTTTGTTTTTTATTTTGTTTCTACTTATAGCAAAATACTTACTAGTTTTTCAGTGATTCCTTTTGCTTTTAGGTAATAAAAATTATAAACTTTCTGTTAGTGCCATTTGTTTTCTAATTTAAAAACTTTAAATTTTAATTTTTGGAAATTTGTGTGAATCACTAGTTTTTGAATAGCTTTACAATAAAAATAGATTTTTGAGTGATTCTTTTCCTGCTATTGAATATTACTGTGTTTTATCATTATATTCAAAAATATATTTTGTTATTTTAGTTTCTAACAAAAAATTCTTTATGATAATTACTTTTGCTATTAAAGTTTCTAACAAAAAAATTCTTTATGAAAATTCCTTTTTCTTTTAATGTTTTGAACAGAAAAATTCTTTGATAATTTTAGTTGCATAAATTTTATATAATTTTAGTTTCAATAATACTAGAGGTTTTATAAAAGTTTATTTTGTTTTTACTTATTCATTAAAGTTTATTTTGTTTCTACTTATTTATTTTCTTTTCTTTTTTGCTTTTTTTATTTATTTTATGAATTTTTTTTCTTTTTTTCTTTATTTATTTTATTTTGTTTCTACTTAGTGTTGCTATTTTTATTTATCTTATTATAGTTCATTTATTTTCTTTTCTTTTTTTGCTTTTTTATTTATTTTATGAAAATTCTTTTTGCTTTTAATGTTTTACACACAAAAGCTCTCTTCCCTGGCTGGTTCATTGGTCCCGGTTTGTGGCTTGACCCGGTCTGAGAGGCCTCCCTTTGGTCCCGGTTCAGGCCAACCGGGACCAATGGTGATGGGCCAGGAGCGAGGCTCATTGGTCCCGGTTCGTGCCACCAACCGGGACCAAAGGGGCCAGACGAACCGGGACCAATGGGGCCTGACGAACCGTGACCAATGGCCCCATGAGGCCCGGCAGGCTCCCTGGCCTCACGAACCGGGACCAATGGGCTCATGGGTACCGGTTCGTGACCGAACCGGGACTAATGGGCTTATCTGGTCCGAGCATATGCCCCGTTTTCTACTAGTGAAAGACGGGGTTAACAACCCATGTTAAGGAGGAACCAGCTACCGATGGTATGGCGCACACAGCACATAAGACATCACAGATGCTAAAATGTATGCGTCATATTTTTCTTTTTTGCGAATATGAATAAATGATTGTGTTCATCATTTTAGCCTGATTCATTTGAAAGCCTATTTAGGTGAAGATACGTCATCTTTGGGATCTGAAGACGATGGAGACAATTCTGAGGGAGCTTCCGAGACCCCCTTCATACTGCCAGACAGACCATCTGTAACGCCAGCACAGGAGCAGAAAGTGTGGGAGAAAGTAGAATCCATTGAGTCGACAGTACCGGTTTACGTCGCGATCCTGAACAGGTCCAATGTTCTTTATGCAATTTCACCACCTTCCTAGTAAGTTCAAAAGAAAAAAGTATTTGGTGGCCTATCTGTTCCTCAATTGCAAGTTTGCAACTATCTCCTAGGATTACATAGGCATGCACAAATTTCTGTACTATATCTGTATCTGCATTAATAACATCCTCGCTGATTATGCATATAAAAGACATTTGGCGCGAAGTATGCATCAAGGTATCTCAAAAAGAATTACGGTGTTGGGCATCACGGAAGGAAGAACATGATCAGTTTGGTGCTTCAGCGGAGGGGAAGAGCAGGACGTGGAACACGGAGCTGCGACGGAGAGTGGATCGGACGTCGATCCTCAAAGGATGGGCGTCTTTCGCCCGTGGTAACCGCCTGCGGGAGGGTGACCTCTGCCTCTTCAAGCTAACGGAGAGCGTGGAGCCGCTGAAGATGATGGTGTACATCATTCGCCGTGAGAAGTGCTTAGCTTGATGCATGGCTAGTCTCTTATCTAGTATCTAGAATCTGGGAGTGGAAAACTATGTGACGTATCTTTAAACTGGGTTGTTTATTTATGTACCGTCAGAGGTTTCCTGAGTATCTTATTAGTTATGTGAAGGTATTGTTATCTAGAGCAACTTTGGATCGTTAAGTTGGAACAACTTATCATGTGTTGGTGATATTTCTGTCATCGCTTCAACTTAATTTGAATCGAGAAACAAGAATGCTAGTCATCCTCCAGCCTCTCCAGCGATTTGGGCTTCCTGGCCATTGGATCTGGCGGCTTGATGGGATCTGGGCCGTTGGATCCAGCCCCGGGAAGACCTCGCTCGTCGGATCAAGGAGAAGCTCTTGTAGCAATGAACAGTTTCACCCCGCTGTAAAGATCTCGTGCCACCGCGCGTAATTTCTGTCCCACGTCGAGGGCATTTTCGTAACTTCACTATGGGGTATAAAAGCCCAGTGCCCATAGGTTTTCTCCCCAATCGTCTTCCTCCCTCTTCCTGTTCACAGAGGAGCCGCCGCCGCCGCCCCCGCTCCTTCCCCTTCAGCTCGCGCTCTTCCTCTCTTCCCCGCCCCCCTCGCTCCGCCGGCAGCCGGCCGCCGGCCCGCCGACTCCTTCGCCTTCGGGAAGCACTGCCGAGGCGGCCGCGTTGCTCTGGGTCGCGCGTCGCCGCGCACCCGGTCAACTCTGCATGGGTCGCCTCACTCCTCCTCCTCCCCATCGGAACCGGGCAGGAGGACGAGCGCGAATAAGAGGCACAACCCTAGCCCTCCCTCGCCGCCATCTATCGCTCCCCCGTTCATCCTCTCCAGCCGCCGCCGCCACCGCCACCCCAATGTCTCCTCCTCACGCACCCTCTCCTCGCCACCGTCGTCGCAAGTGCCCACGCGGGTGGATTAGGTGGTCAGAGCGGGATGTGACAACGCATCTGGCCGGAGGAGAACGTGGCAGCGGCATCTCCTAGCGACGGCGCTGGGGCAGGCGATGCTTCAAGGCGACGGGCTGAGGCGGCGGTGCAGGGATCCGCTCGGTCTGCTGTTGCTGGTGCGGGCGGACGGGGGAGCGGGTCGAGGTGGCAGCTCCGTCGGCGATGCCTAGGTAGGCCTCTCTTAATCCTTCTCCCCCTTGCCCCTGATATCAATCACTCTTTCTGTTTCTACCCATATATGCAGTATTGTGTAATTTTTGTGGTTCGTATGATTGAACATGGCGCAGACCGCTGGATTTAGATGTCGTGCATACATGTATCGTGCATGGAGCAGTTTCGAAACTCATTTCGCATGGTCTCTTTTTTAGTGCATATTTCATATAAAGAATTGAAATTCCAAATTATGCCTCTACATAAGTTGGTGTGGTCCATGTTAGAGCGGCATCCTGGATATGTCTCGAGTGCTAATAAGACGAGGGAGGAGGGGGAGAGGGAGCGAGAGAGAGAGAGAGCGAAAGCATATTGACCCTACACATTCAGTCCGTCTTACCAGGGAAGCACTAGCACTCCTTGATACAGAGGTGTTTGTTCAATTGTCGTGGTTGATTTTCTGTATTACTCTCGGTTTGGTCAGGATCTCATGTGGGATTTCGTTGCAGGTTCTGAAGAGCCACCATTTGTTCCGTTCGTCAAGGATTCGACCGTCCTGCCAACTGCTGCTGCGTCGAGATGTTGCAAGGGTTCTGGTCTGGGAGCTCTTCTTTTTCCTTCCTATATATCTAGCGGTCTAATATTTGTGGAAGTGTTGTTATGTGTGGCTTCAGTAGTTTGTTAGATGTGTTGGCTGCTGCTAATGCTTTCTTGGATGCATTAGGTGCTCGAGGCTGAGTATGGTCGAATTCCTTTGATGGATTAGGGGATCTACTTGGGTCCTTGGTATTTTTTGTTGCCATGTGAGAGACTCATCCGCATGTCTAGATTCCTGCCAGTTTTTTTTGTTCCGTCTGAATTTGTCTGCTACTTATAGGTTTGGCATGGACTGCTGTTGTTGACAGCATTGCCTCATGATACTTTCAGTAATTCTTAACGGTATCTTCAGTTATTCTCATGATATTAATCTATTCAGAAAGCTGCCAGGTTTTTTAGCTAGCTGTACGAATGCCTTGTAATCGGCCTTTACCAAGTAAAAACTGGAGCCCTTGTCATTGATTGGCTTTGTGTGTTGTTAGATATTGTATGTAGTTCTAGTAGTAGCAGCTGCTGCTGCATAATGGTCTACCACTTGAGTTCGAGCCAAGAAGAATGTTGGGCAACTACGAGGTTACATACATTCACTAGGTTGGGTACTGAAGTGCGTACATATTGATAATTGAATATTGAATAGGTACATTCGCCGGGAATGAGGGTCTGCTAATGTTATGGGCTTGATTGGCTTTGTGAGTGAGAGCAAGATTGTGCTTTGCAGGTATTATGCAAGCGCTGTTTTTATTTATGCAAGTTAGTTAGGCGGTTCACTGTCACCAGTGGAGCAGTTGTTGATTTAGCTTACAATGGTGACCGGAGATTGACTGAGTGTGCTTGGTCGAGGCGGAGCGCAAGGAGGAGGACACCTGAGTGGAGATCTACTGCGCCGCCAAGCCGGGGCTACTGCTGTCAACGGTGAGCGCCCTGGACACGCTGGGCCTCGACATCCAGCAGTGCGTCGTCAGCTGCTTCAACGACTTCGCCATGCACGTCTCCTGCTCCGACGTACCAACGATTCCATCCATGAATTCATCACTACACCAACCAACATGGATGGATTCATCTTCTTCTTCAGCAAGATCATCAGTTAAGTCATCAATCCCAGCTGATTGATTCGAGTTTTGTATGGATAGGATACATGTTGTTTTTGTTACTTGTACCAAGGTTCAGGACCTTGATGAGTTGGCTGATGATCCATGTAGATTTGACTTACCATGATCTGGATATGTATGCCAGTATACATTATTAAGTAATGGCTAAATGACTGGGATGTGTATGTCATCTTTAACTGAATTTAGATGTTTATTCAATCTGAATTTAAATGTTTTATCATTCGGCATGTATTTTCTTGTGATTTCTTGTGTTGTAAACTTTAATTAATCATCTTTAGCTATTGTCTATATATCCTACAGCTGGGCTCATGCACTTGGAATTCTTTGCCACCTGATAATTAATGAAGGTAGTATATCTTTGGATTGTAATTACCTTTTTGGGGCTTGGACTTGCTCTGTATGATATTGTATTAGTTTATTATTAGGCTTGAATGAACTGCAGATTTCGTAACTCAGTACTGTTGTTTGCCTATGCTTTTTCACTGCCACATGTTTTAAATTGTAAAGGTAAGCCGTGCGAATTCTACTGTTAACACAACACTTGTCTGCCCCTGATAAGTCTGGGTGATGATAAGGGTTTTAATTTTTGATACTCCTTGTAGGTAATGAGTTCTTTAAGCAGCAAAATTACCCAGAAGAAGTGAAACATTACACTGAAGCGCTTAGGAGAAACGTAAAGGATCCAAAGGTATTTTCTTGAATGTTTTATTATGATACTCAATTGCTTGAGCTAAAAAAATCTGTGAAGCCGTTTCACTGTTATATTGGCATTGAATCGGTAAATCTGATGAGAACCCACATAAGTTTATGCCATCTGAATTAATCTGTAGGTGACCACTAGCTATAGGTGTTTCTGCAGTATAGGTGTTGTGTTGTGGCGTATTTTGTAGTGCTAAGCTACTGGCTACGTTTCAGGTATAAAGCAATCCAGTTTTTCAGGAAAGAGTACGACAAAGCAATGGAAACTTATCAGGAAGGCCTAAAGCATGATCCGAGTAACCAGGAGCTGCTTGGAGCGCCAGCGCTTTTAACAGCTGGGTGAGAAATATATGCTTTATTATTATTATTTTGACTTTATGCCAACACATTTGTTTTTGGAAAATAGTTGTTTTCGCTGATCCATTTTACCTCATTCTTCTTCAGTTTGGAGATCTAGGGATACAAGCGCGTTCAGGAAATTATATGGGTGAAGACCAATAGACTTCAACGCATTATTCGAACTGGCCGCACTAGCCATTGGTAAGGTGCATTCTTTTTCTTTTGGAATTATTCAGTTCCCCGCATCTATTCTCCGTGTCATTTCTGAATTTGGTAAGGTGCATTCTTTTTATTTGGCAAACAGAGCAGGCAGGAGGAGGAAGCAGAGAGGGAGAGGGCGAGGAGATCCTGGTCTGCACCTTGCGTCTCCCACAAGCTACTGCAACGGGAGAATCGTATACCCAAAATCTTTCTCAAAGCCTACAGCTACTGCCTCCCCAAGCAATGCCAACCTGCAGCAACAAGATAAGCTACACTCTGTTTATGTATTACATATTTCATTCAACTATGCCCCTCTCTTTAATCTTCCCATTGTGAATAGGTTATATGGTAATATAAATAGCTGATTTGATAATGGAAAAAACTGATTTGATAATAGAAATAGCTGGTTTGATACAAACATATTGCTAACTCCTTAGGTGTAATGTTGTTTAAAAGATGCCACGGTCGTATATTTTTTTCATGAGACAAACATGTATTTGTTTGTTTGTAGGGTTCAGATTTTAAGATCTCTGGTGGGCTTCTATAGGATTGGTAGAAGAGGAGGACCAGAGCTGACCAACTCTTCTCAAGGTCACCTTTCTACAACAATGTAAGCAGCTTCCCTCAAGAAACTTATCGAGTCTTCTGATCGACGCATCATGAATCGGGCATTTAGTTGATAGATGTATCAGTGTTGTGTATTTCCAGATTGTACTCAAACTAACTTGGCCCCTATATTAAAGATGCATGGCTTGATTTTGAAATTATGGTTATGAACACAAATCTAATTTGTACTCTATTCTACACTACTGTCCCTTGGACAGTGATCCCACAATTGAGAGGAAGCCAAACATAGGGACATATGTTTTCCTTCATCCAATCCAATGGTTTTTCCTTAAGGCCATTGAATACATCATGTAACCCCACATAAATGGTTGGGAACCAGATAAATTTAATTTATCTTCAATACCATCTCCAAAATATTGCTGCTGCATGTATTAGGCAGGATCTATCAGAGTTATTGCTATGTATATGTTGTGAATCTGCCAATGTAGTCAATTTGCGGTTCTATCATATTTCTTAGTTCAAGCCCCTGAGATAATGCGTTTAAATTTATGAACTCAAACAGTTCAAGATTCAGTAAAAATGCACGATGATATTTACAAATTATCTATTTTTCTATGGGACTTCGAAGATAATAAATTAGGTGCATAGTAGTGGCATGTTACATGGTCTAGGTAGGTTCTAAGGAAGGGGAGTGTTGGATCAGTCTCATATTCATATTGGTGCGTGTGGTGATAACTGAGATAGGACGCTGTGGCATGCTTTTGTGTTGTTGGTAGTTAGTGTGGATCGCTTAATTGGTCCTCTTGAATGGGTAGATCAATCTGGTGCCAGCTTAGGGGACGGGTTAGGTGTTATATGCTAGCTTTTCTGTTTATTGGGATGGTCAAAATTGTTATACACCATTTTCAGGGTTTCAGTCTTGTTAGTTGCAGGTGTCTGACAGATGGTTGTTCACCCTTATGAGGTGTACCAAGCGAAAATTCCACTGCTGTGCTACTGAACCTTGGTCGTGCAAGCTAATCTAATGGATGTCAGTTAACTCCTTGTGTACACATAGTCCGTATGTTATGTGTGGGGAAATGAAATGAAGTAATATATAAATATGTGAATGTATGCCTTTTATTTATTTTATTTTATTGACGAGCATGGCATGAGTTCTTCCGTTTTTATTAAAGATAGGAAAAAGGGGGGGAAATACTTAGTTCCTTGGTTAATGTCGTTTTATTTTATTTTATCATTTTCTCAGTGTGTTATGAGTCATCGTTGGCCATACAGTTATGGTTTCGTAAACAAAAATAACGCTTTGGCTCTGTGTGGTGCCTCGACACATCATATATACATGGATAGTGAAATATCGGGTCTTCCTTATTCACATAGTTATTCTTATCAGCATACAGAGCAGAAGACTCGACGCATGCTTGGTTGAGTAACCATAGACTCACCAATGTAGTCTATGTATTCTTACACTGGCCATACATAAAAAAAATGTGTGTTCATTGACCGGTTTTGCTCAAAATAAAAAATTGTAGCTCATACCTTAAGACCGACCGTCGATTGCTTCTTTTTTTAATTGTTTCCAATAATGTTATTTTTGCATATTTATGTTGTCCTGCGCATGTATGTTCCTTTGCTGCTCATTTATCAATCATATATTTATGTTTTCTCTATACCATTTCCAAACACTCAGGTGGACCAGACTATCGTGAGAATTTTTAGCAGAATGATTCTTGATATTATGTTGGATCATGTTGGAATTCCTAGAGCTATTTATCGGAGAAGGATGTACCCGCATAACACAATGACTGTCACCGTGCTTTTCTACCGGAGAAATGCACGCATTTGAGTATTTCTGTCAGCCATCTTCGTAAACAAATGTTTGTTGTTTCCTTGGTATTTATTTCCATTGGCAAAACGCTGCTTATCGGCGGTTGGAACTATGCTTCCAGCAGTATCACTTGCCATGATGAGCTACATCATTAATTCTCATTTTGTGTACTTATCAACTAAAAAGCACGGACACGGGGACGGAAAGACGGGGATACGGATATGGGATACGGGATTTTCCAAAAAACAGCCATTCGGGGATACGGCGAGTATATATAAAATAAAATAAAAATATGCCATGTAATATAGAGTTAAGACAGAAAATTAAAGAGAAATAGATCAAAATAAAGAATAGACTAGAGTACTGCCCCATTTGGTGTCTCTTTTATCAAGTGCTTGATCGATCCTCGTCCCCCCATCTCATTGTAAGTTGCATCTTGCAAAACACGTCAAACACAAATTGGCTACCAGCTGTGGCGCTCCCAGATGCCATGCCACTTACTAGTTGCTACCTATCAACAAGTGTGCAGCAACAAAAGCTGTTAAATTCAGAAATAGGCAATAGCACTAGCAGGCTAGCAGCAGCAGCAGCAGCCCAAGCAGCACAAGCGAGCAGCAACAGCATAACAAACAGCAGCAGCACAAGCAGAGAGGTAGCAACAACAAGTCAACAACAAGCTAGCAAGCATCCAGACCCAGTAGCTTAATCCCTTAATAATGGAACAAAATCTGAATCTTAAGAATAAAAGAGGAAGAGGTTGAAGAATGGAGAAGCTGCTGGGTTACCTACAGGCTACAGCTGCGAGGAGCCGAGGAGGCGAGGAGAGAGAGAGACTGCTGCTGCTGGTGCTGGATGGAGGAGTCGCCGTCGAATCCAGGAGTCGCCGGCGCCGGCGGCGGCGAGTCCAGGTGGTGGGAACTTCGATCCAGAAGGTGGCGGCTCCTTCTGTTCGAGCTGGGAAGCAGGGAGCAGCTCGTATGGCACGCTGGAGACCCTGCAAAATAGGGTTACATATTGGGCCGTGGCTGGCCCGGGGGTGTGTTTTTGGGCCAGGCCGTATCCCTAACGTGTCCCTGCGTATCCCGGCGTATCCCAGTCGTTTTCTCTTTTTCTTTAATTCGAATTTCGGGGATACTCCAAAATTCGCGTATCCCGCCGTATCCCGCCGTATCCCCGTATCCCGCCGTATCAGGACGGCAGTTCGGCGATTCCTGGCGTGTCCGTGCTTTTTAGCTTATCAAGGCTGCTATCTAATTTTGTCACTTGCCTTTTGTATAGTCTTTTGTATGCCTTGCTTACACTACTGTACTATCCAGCTGCCCTGTAGTGTGCTACTTGTTTTTCTGTCTCTTTCTTTGAAATGACTTGCCCTAATTATTACCACTGGTCTTTAGACTTGTCAGATGTGTTGCTTTCTGTATGAACATGTTGTAATCTTGATCATGTATCATTCATTTTTACTCCTAGGTTTTGTTTCCTACAACCTCTGTTTACATTACAACTTTGAAATAGATAGGATGTGGTCTGATTATAGTTATGATTTAGCACTGATTGTGTGGGTATGGCAAAGGCGACAACAATGTTTACTATCACCCTTTTTGCCTTTTTATGTCAGGTTGATTACATCTGGTCATTACATTCTTCGGGAGGAGACCTTGTGTTGAGCATGACACCCAGTCTGGCCAGCCTTGCAACTGCCAGCAACCCGATTCATCGACTGGTATTAACTTGCATAGTAGTTCTGTTTAGATTACAGTTTTAGCTTCCTCCACTCTTTGCTTTGATTAGGTTAATTTCTATTCCCTCTGGCCCATAATATGAGAACATTTTCCAAATTATGTTAGCTTGAAAAACGTTCTTATATTATGGGACGGAGGGAGTAACAAATAGGATGATGATCAGGATGAGTAATATTTCGGCATTGCTACGATTATGGTTCCACTCATGAATAACCGAATTAACTTGATGATCCATTGCAAGCAATCGTTCTAATTCCCATTTGGCAACCTTGAATAATTTGTTTAATCGCTTGAACAGTACGTTGAGCCAAGCAATGGTCTTTGTTGTGAGGAGCCTGACTGCACCGAATATGATGAGTTTCCTGGGTACTATCCATCTGACCATGAGGACAACAATAGTGATTGCTTATCTGAGCTTGAGCTGTGGTGATTGCGACCGATGTTTTGACCGCATAAGAAGATGAAGTTCTTTTCGTTTATCGAGTAATATTATCATAGGTGGATGTGATGCCTCTATAGAGGCGTTGTGAATCAGTGTAGTAGCACACCACCCTATCCTTATTGTAAATTATGTGTGCTCATCGCTATGAGACAGTCCTTCGGATGGATTTACTAATCCATGGTTATTGTATATTATGTTGTAGTTTCAGTGTTGGTTCTCTAATTTACTTTCTATGCCTGTGTTATCATGTATTATTGCATATGCTAAACCTAGATTTCTACTAACTTGCCATTACCTGTTTAACCAAAACGTTGCGACCGGCACCCTCGCGCCAAGGCACGATTCCGATCTAGTAACTTACTATGTGTTGCTGAGACTGTATTTGCATGGTTGTTGTATTTTCACTTTACTCGCGAGAGGGTCAAGGCCTCTATCAACTGAGGGCCAACAGAAATACAAGTGCATCAACTCGGTAAGAATTTGCCAACCCCTATTCTCCATGATACAAATTCATTTTGGCAGCTATAGAAATATCCTGTATCGTCGGAGGGTGGAAAGATCAACGAACAGATCTCCTCACGCGGCTCCCCCGCAGGTGCACGGGAGGCAAACCTGGCCGCCGGTGGGACGCCCTTCCTCGACTCCTTCACCGCCGCCAAGAGACAAGACTGGGCGAAGCCCGGCCGACGCCGGCGGTGGCGGGGTGCTCTTCTTCCCCACGTGCCGGTTGCAAGATGCAGGGCGGCTCACCCAGGCCTGGGTGTTGCGCTAGGTGTCGGGCGCAGCAGCACGACGGCTTGCCGGGGCTGGTGGATGGCGGCGATGCGCCGTGGTGTGTTTGGCGGCGCGGCGGCAGTGGGCGTGCCTTGGTCGCCAGGGCTGGCGAGGTCGAGGCCAGATCTGGGGCCTGGTGGCCCATGTCGAGGGCGGCGCGGGCTGCAGGTCTCTGCCCCTGCCATGGCCACGGCGGGTGGTGTGACGCAGCAGTGACTGGCTGGTGGGTGGGCCGGTCAGGATCTGGGGGCCGAACGACAATAGGCAGCGCAGATGGGCTCATCGGTGAGCTTCCTTCGCGATTGGTCACGGTTCTTGTGATCTCTCCCTGCCGGTGGGCGATTGTGTGTTGGTGGCTTCGCGTGGTGGTGCATTCGCCGTCGAGTTGAGGCGACACAAGAGTTGTCCAGTGGGGAGGCAGGTTGGATGGATGGGAGGAGCTGACGAGCTTGGGCCACCCATCGCTGGCACAAGGGTGTGCCAACCCGGATGTGTCTGCTCCCCCTCTTCCCTCGTTCCCTGGGCGTGTGTGGGCTGACCCGGCTCCACCGTTGTTCAATGCGGGACGTATGCTGCGCCCCCTTCGGTTGGGTGCGGCCTTTGGCACAAAGCCGGTCACTTTGGTCGGTTTTGGCCGTGTCTGGATGCAGGGCAACAATGGGAGGCACGGCGTTCGTGGGTGGAACTTGCGCCTCGGGTGCGGCCGAGCGGCCATGACTACACGGGTGGGTTGTCGCTGGTGGTTGGCGGAGCTAGGATGCGTCGGAAGGGTGGGCGTGTATTGTCCTATGGCGGCGACGGCGGCTGTGGACACCATCACTAGTAGAAAACCCCTCATTCGTCCCGGTTCATGAGGGCTATTCGTCCCAGTTAACGAACTGGGACTAAAGGGTCGTCACTAAAGCCCTGACCCTTTAGTCCCGATTCACCCAGGAATCGGGACAGACGGGGACTCCACGTGGCCGCTACCGCTTGCCCAGGAAGGGGGCCTTTTGTCCCGGTTGGTGCCACCAACCGGGACCAAAAGGCTTCCACGCGTCAGCATTTCAAAGGCTTGGCTTTTTGTTTTTTTAAGGGGTGGGGGTGGGGGTTTTGTAGGGTTAATTTACGGGGTTTCATATATTGTATTAGCTAGCTAATAGAGAGAAGTGTCCTCTCTTATCTCCGTCCTTGGTCGACGCTACGTATAGAGAGGACTCGACACGCTAGCTAGCTAGTAAGCAAATGAAGGAAACTATTAAGTATATAGAAGATCGTCATGAACATATACAGAAGTGATCGACCTCCCCTTCTCCGAGAGATTGGTTGAACAACAAGTTTTCGTATATAACATATGAACTCAACTTCCAGATGCATGGTGGTATTCTCCGGCTTTATTGATGACGTGGTCAAGAAAGAATCCAACCAATTCCTCTTGAATTGCTCGCATGCGATCTTCTGGTAGGAGTTCATCCCGCATCTGCCACATCTAATTTGAATAAAATAAACTTGTGAATATTTTTGCTTACGCACTTCATATTGTCTTTTTGAGTAGCCCCGCCTATTCTTGGCCGTCGCGTTGTAGATGAACTCGGAGACGTAGTATCCATAATAATTATTCCCGGCTTCCTGCCACAAGCACTTTACGATAAATAGAGGTCAATCAAACTGATAATGAAGCATTATAAATGGCATTGATGATAGTAGTTAGAATCAACGGGAGATGCGCGGAACTAGCTAGCTAGCTAGTAGTAATTACTTTCGGGTATTTCCATACCAGATCCCGCGGCAATGAAGTAACTTGTGCGGTGAATACTTTCCAAACCCTGCGAGACAAAGAAAACAATTACTTGATATCGTGAAATCAACAAAGTTGCTGATATGGTGCGATAATGATTGAATCAACTTACTTCTCGAGCATCTTAGACATGGCCGCATACTCCTTGGGATCTTTTCGTCTCGAGTCTAAGACGTTTACTAGTCCCTTCTCACGCTTAATCTCTAGGAGAATATAGTGGAAGCTGTGCATGCATGCATAACTCATCAATTACATTAATTGCTATAACAGTAATAATTTAGGGAAACCGAATATGCACAAGACAGTAACACTCACTTGAAGTTGTAAGGAAAGAGTATTGTATCTTTGTTTTGATTTAACAAAGATCGTAGCAAGTTGTCCTCGGTTTCTTTGGCATTATATTTAACCGTAAATTCATCTATGAGATTTGTGTTAATGAACCTAATATCATACATTTCATTTTGTCTGCATTCGAAGATCTTCAATCTGCGTAATATAGTGAGGATAATTATATATCCATGCAATGAAAGAGCTGAGCTATATATAAAGACTTAATGACAGAAGTAGTAATTACAGACAGTAGCAAGTGACTGTTAATTTACCGAGGGCCTCTCGATTGAAAAATGGAAGAAATCAAATGGAACAGACAACTCCTCAATTCCAACGAGGTTGTGCACATCCTCTTTAACTTTCAGCGTCAAAGTATCGATTTTATTCCTAGTTGACAATGTCTTTCTGCAGGTTCCCATGTACCAATCATGGAATCTTTGCATCATCGTTGTTAGAGTAGTTTCATCTTTGATGAGAGGCTTCCATACTCGTATTTGAATAAGTCCGGCTCCATTATATCAAAATATGCATCGTCGTAATCTCCAGGACTGGTACCTGGCAATACCCCCGGATGATTAGCGATGATATCGCTAGACACCTTGAGCAGGGGGCACGATTGGTTCGCTTGTTCGCCGAGCTAGGGAATTTTTTCCCAGTTCTTCGTTCTTGTAACCTTTTGTCACTGGAAGTACTTCCTGACTGCTTTGCTTCTTTATATGTCTTTTCAGTAATGCGCTCATAGTTGGTTTTTGGCGGAGACGGTGGTGGTTTCTGCAGGGCATCCAAAGTGCGCTTCGCTTTAACCAGATCTATCTTCTCCTTCGGAGGTGGATGTCTCTTAGCTCTTTGCGTTGCGAAGTAGTCCCTCACTTGGGCTTGACAGATCTCCTCGTTTTCCTTCTCGGTCCTCTCGTATGGTCACTTCTCAGGAGTCTTGAGAGATGGACCGAATCTGTATTGCCTCCCGCTTGTACTGCTAGACGCCCGAGCAGGCCGTGCGGCTTTCTTCTTTAGTTGCTTACGAGGCGGAGGAGAAGGACTGCGATGCGCCAGAGCGGCGGCAGGTCTCTTTCGCCCTTGCTGACGAGGCGGAGAAGGAGGAGGCTGGCTGGTCGGGCGCGCCGGCGCAGGCGGAGAAGGAGGCGGAGTGCCCTGATCGCTCGCCGAAGGAGTAGGAGGAGGAGGGGTGGAGTGCCCTGACTCGCTAGAGGAGGAGGAGGCAGAGGCGTCCAGTTCGGAAGGTTGATGAGCTCCTTCCTCCATAGGCATGGAGTCTTCAAAGCAGAACCCAGCCAAGTCTCCCCTTCACCGGTAGGGTGGTCAAGCACGAGCTCCTCAAATCCCTCTGTTATTTCTTCCACCATCACCCTAGCATATCCTTCTGGAATTGGACGGCAGTGAAAAGTTGCGCCGGGTTCAGGCGGTAGAACAGAGCCGACAGCCGCCTTGACTTTGTACTTCTCCCATTTCGTCATAAGGTGTCAATGTTGAGACTCTGTGATAGCATCCATGGGGTAGCTAGCAGGAGCCATGAAAACAGGCTCCAGCTAAAGCTGCTCGGTGGAAGCCATGCTGCTTCTCCGCTGAGATGGCATGGTAGCTTTGGGGGTAGCTTCGGCATGTCGCTTGCTTCGAACTGCATCTCGTTCCTCTAGCTTATGTACCCTTGAGTGCAGCTTCTGCAGTTCGCTCTGCTCCACCTTCCTTCTCCTCTCTTGGCATTTGTAACCGCCTGCGTCTGGACACCCAGCCTTCCATCGAACGGAGCCTGGCGTGCCTCATGTCCATCCAGGGTGCTCAGGATCCCCAAGGGCCATTGTGAGCTCGTCCTTCTCTCTGTCTGGAACAAACGTCCCTACCTGTGCTGCGTTAATATAGTGCTGAAGCTTCCTGAGGGGTATTCGCAGTTGCTCCCTCGTCCAAACGTACTTCCCTATTACAGGTTCCAAGATTCCGCCAACCCCGAAGAACCAAGTCCGGGAACGGTATGGCTAGTTCAATGTCTCTGGTTCGACCCCTTTATCAAGCAGGTTGTTCTCAGCCTTGACCCACAACGGTCGGGCTTTGAGGTACCCACCTGACCCCGTGCGATGGTGATGCTCCTTCTTTGCAGCATTTATCTTGTTTATGGCTGACATCTTCTTACTCCTCTCCGATGTCTTGTTGGCCACAAATGCGTCCCATTGATCTCTGAGCTTCTCGTATCGGCCGATGAATTCTAGTGTCTTTTTTTGGTCAACAATTTTTGCTTTCAGGTCATTCTTTCACTTCCTGAATAGATCTGCCATCTTTTTGAGAGCAAAGGACTTGATCAATGGCTCTTTAAGTGGATTCTCTGGATCGTCCTCTTCCGGTAGGGTGAAATTTACCTTCAGTGCTTTCCAAAGATCATCTTTCTGTCTATCTTCGACAAAAGAAACTTGAAGCTCTTCATCCTTAGGCCGATTCCATAGCTCTATGCTGATCGGGATCATGTCCCTAACAAGAACCCCGCACTGAGCAGTAAATGCCTCCATGGTCCGGAGGGGTTCAATCGGTTGGCCATCTCACGCGATTGCTGTGATCGTGAACCTTTCATCTGATTGCAACTTTTTCTTCGGGCCTCGTCTCTTTGCCGAAGTTGTGCTCGATCCAAAGGGCTAGAAATAAGAAGAAAGACGAGAGTTAATATGTGTAGATACCAAAACAATGAATGCATCAATTAGCTATAGTCAGCACAGGCTTAATTAATATATATACCTGGCCGGACTCTGTTCGGTCACTGGAGCCGTCATCACGACCTCCTTCTTGCACCGGCATTCAGTCACCGATCACGGTCTCCTTCGTTGTTCGAGGACCATAGCCTGCTTCTTCACCCTCTCCTTCCAGACCATCGCTTTCGTTGAGATACGACATGACATCAGCTCCGGCTGCGATTATGTCCCCCAACACCCCTTCTGCTTCCTCGTCTCGGCCGTGCTCCATAGTTTCTGCAAATATTACAACATGGCAATTATTATACAAACATGACAGATGGATATATTAGTGGCAAACGTAGACCTAGCTATAGCTATTCACAACAAGGAATATATATGGCCTCGGCAACGCTTAAAGGGTTCGGGGTGGCCTCGACGACAACACTCTTTTAACTTGGTAAAGGAGGGGGTATATCGACAACGACGACATACATACATGGAAAAAAATGTTATCGGGGAGGGAGTATATCAACCCCCCCTCATGTCGAAGTTATCGAGGAGGGGGTATCGACCCCCCCCCCCTCATGTTGAATATATGTTGAATTCCTGAGAGAAAACATTCATCGAACAAAATTACAATAGAAAAAATTGACCAAGTTTTCATATATCATCATCATCATCTACTACAAAAAAATTTGACATATTCTTTACATATGAACATACAAACGTTTGCATATTCGACAATCATATCACCAAAAAAATTCTATGAACATTAAAATTCTAACTTTTGCATATTCCTAGAACCCTCGACCCTCGACCCTCGAACCCTCGACCATAGAACCCTCGACCCCTCAACCCTAGAACCCTAGAACCCTCGAACCCTCGACCCCTCAACCCTCGAACCCTCGACGACACTCGAGCCCTTGACCCCTATTCCTCCTCATGTCGAAGTTATCAGGGACGGGGTATATCGACCCCCCCCCCATGTCAAAACTATCGGGGAGGTGGTATATCGACAACGACATACCCGATAAAGAAAAAAAAGAACAAAAAAGAGGAGAAGAAGAAAGGAATAGAGGTGAAGAAAAAAATAGAAATTACTCTATTTTTTTTCTTCTTCTCTTCTATTCCTTTCTTCTTCTCCTCTTTTTTTTCCTATTCTTATTTTCTCCTCTTCTTCCACTCCTCTTCTTCTCCTTCTTCCTTCTTCCTTCTTCCTTCTTCCTTCTTCCTAGCTAGATATATGATTTTTTTCTAAAAATGTAACTTTCACATATATAAAACTTTTTCTTCTTCTTCCTTCTTCCTTCTCTTCCTTCTTCCTAAATATATAAAACTTTCCTAAAAACGAAACTAACCTAAAATGCACTAAATCAGAGAACATGCATAGATAAAACTTTTCAAAAAATCTAAATTTTGCATATATGAACATATATACACAGTGAACATACATACATATATACATTTTTATAAAAAAACAAAAAACAAATCATCATATATATGAACAAAAAATCTGAAAAAAATAGGACATATAATCATATATACACACATACATATAATACCACATATGCACATAATCTGAAAAAACATCATATATATGAAAAAAAGGGGAAGGCTGGCGGCCGGACCGAACGTGGCGGCGGCGATGGGGGCGGGCTGGGGCAGGGGCGCAGGCGACGATGACGGTGACAAGAGCGACAACGACGACAGGGGCGGGCCAGGGCAGGCGCGCGGGCGACGGCGACGAGAGCGCGGTGATGGCGGAGGCGGGCCGGGGCAGGGGCTCGGGCAACGGCGACGGCGACGAGAGCGACGACGATGGCGTGGGCGGCTGGGGGGGTGCGGGCGACGGCGACGGTGACGAGAGCGACGGCGACCGCGGGGGCGGCTGACAACGACGGAGGTAGCCTGGCGGCGTCGATGTGCTCGGTGTCGTCGGGGGCAACTGGTGATGAACTCTGCAAAATTCTTAAGTGCTACTTATATACCAAGAGCATTGGTCCCGGTTCGTGGCACCAACTGGGACCAATGCCACCCTTTGATACCGGATGGTGCCACCAACCGGGACCAAAGGTCTCTTTTCAGCAGCCCAAAGGGCGGGAAACAGAGGGCTTTGGTCCCGATTGGTGGCACCAACCGGGACTAAAGGTGGGGCATTAGTCCCGGTTCGCGAACCGGGACTAATGCCCCACCTTTAGTCCCGGTTGGTAACACCAACCGGGACCAAAGGCCCTGTGCTGCCCGCGTCGCAACACGAAAGTTTAGTCCCACCTCGCTAGTTGAGGGTGCTCGAGAGTGGTTTATAAGCCCCACTCCCGCTACCATCTCGAGCTCCTCTCAAATGCAGGCTTTCGGGCCTACACACGTTGTATCTGCATGTGGGCCCACTGGGCCTTCTGCGGGCCTGAATCTTGGCCCATGGGTTGGTTTCTAGTCGTATTCAGGCCGTGGTGGCCCACTAGGTGGCATTTTTTTTATTTTTCCCATTTTTGTTTTCTTTGGTACTTTGTTTTTCTACTTACAACAAAATACTTACTTTTGCTATTTTTATTTATTTTATTTCATGAAAGTTTATTTTATTTTGTTTTATTTTGTTTCTACACATTTATTTTATGCTTTCTTTTTGTATTTTTTTATTTTTTTTCTACTTTCAACAAAATACTTTCTTTTTGTTTTCTTTTTTGCTTTTTGTATTTATTTTATGAAAATTCTTTTTGCTTTTTAGTTGCATAATTCTATATAATTTTAGTTTCAATAATACTAGAGGTTTATAAAAGCTTTTTAGTTGATTTCTTTAGTACCGGTTCTAAGGCTGTTACGAAGCCATTTTATTTGGTACCGGTTCTAAGGCTGGGGCCCCACGAGCACCTTTAGTACCGGTTCGTGGGATGAACCGGTAAAAGTGTTTTTTATTTGATTCTTTCTGCAGCTGTTTTTTAGTCCCACCTCGCCAAGCGAGAGGCACTCGCAGCGGTTTATAAGCCATGAGTGCAGAGACGATGAAGGAGAGGCGTAGTGCTCACCTACACGCTGCTTAGCTTCAAGTCTTGAGGAAGTGGTGTAGACTGCACGGAGCTATCAGGGTTTCACACAAAAACTACACATAGCTCCGTGCAGTCTACACGATTTCCTCAAGGCCTGAAGCTAAGCAACCAACGTGCAGGTGAGCATTGCGCCTATCTTTTATTTTTAATAACTTATTACAACTCCGGACTTCTTGTGTGTTCTAAATGCAACATTCGAGATATCAGGGTTTCATACGGAAACTCGTCTGTTACAAAAAGCATTTGAGATATAATTTTAGTTTCAATAATACTAGAGGTTTTATAAAAGTTTATTTTGTTTTTACTTATTTATTAAAGTTTATTTTGTTTCTACTTATATTTTCTTTTCTTTTTTGCTTTTTTTATTTATTTTATGAAAATTCTTCCTTTTTTGCTTTATTTATTTTATTTTGTTTCTACTTACTGTTGCTATTTTTATTTATTTTATTATAGTTTATTTATTTTACATTATTGAAGTTTATTTTGTTTCTACTTATTTATTAAAGTTTTTTTTCCGTTTCTAATTATCTATTTTATTTTGTTTCTACTTATATATTTTCTTTTCTCTTTTTGCTTTTTTATTTATTTTATGAAAATTCTTTTTGCTTTTAATGCTTTACAAACAAAAGCCCTCTCCCCTGGCTGGATTGGTATCGGTTTGTGGCCTGACCCGGCCCGAAAGATGACGCTTTGGTGCCGGTTCAGTCAACAAACCGGTACCAGTGATGTTGAGCCAGGAGCGGGGCCTATTGGTTCCGGTTCGTGCCGCCAACCGGGACCAAAGGGGCCAGACGAACCGGGACCAATGGCCCCACAAGGCCCGGCAGGCCTTTGGCCTCACGAACCGGGACCAATGGTCCCATTGGTACCGGTTCGTGAGCGAACCCGGACTAATGGGCTTATCTGGCCCGGACGTATGCTCTGTTTTCTACTAGTGCATATCCTTCGTGAAGGCTCCGTTGCGGTGTCCTTAGTCCTTCGAGTTGCTCCGGGTGAAAACTCGATCTTCGGGATCGGATGGTTGCGGCTATCAGTGGTCATTCCCTTCTCGGAGGCACCATCTTGGAGTCCTTGTTCCGTCTCACCTCTCCTCGGAAGATTGGAGGTCTCCGTTGGCTCCAAGCGGTTCTTCGTCGCGCATGTGTAGATGCTTGGTAGTTGTTAGGGTGGTGTCACGGTGTTCGGCACCTTCGTATGTTGCCTTGGGTGTGTGTGTCATGTGCGGTGGTGGCGTGAGTTTGTATCGTGATGCTTATGAATCGGTGCTTTATATATAAAGTAGGGCGAAAGCCTTTTTCGGTATTATTTTGTACTGTTCGACCGATTAGACTTTTTTCAAGAAAACTTTCAATCTAGTTAGCAAACATCATGTCAATATAAAGAACAATAGAAGTAATAGAAATTACATTAATGTTGGTAGACCATGTCGGCTACAAGCATTACCGAAAAAGGCTTTCGCCCAACTTTATATATAAAGCATCAAACCACAAGCATCCAGTACAAACACCCGCCGCGCCACCGCAACACACGCACACACCCAGGACAGGATACATAGGCGCTGAGCGCAGCAACACCACCATTAGCACTACGGCCCCGAAGAGGTGAGACTACATATGACGAACCATGCGCTCCAAGACGACGCCTTCAGGAAGGATATGACACCGGAGCGCCGCCGCCCGATCCAAGGACCAGAGTTTCCCCTAGAGCCGCATGCCGGGCAATGAGAGCCGCCACGACGCCTTCAAGAAGGGAACGATCTTCGCCGCCGCCGGTCCGTCCGAAGATAGAGCAGGTTTTCACCTCGACCAACCATCACCGCCACCGAACGCCACACCCTGGCAACCACGCCGCCCACACGACCATGGTGACCGGGCAGCACCAAGGCACGGTCTCTGCCCAAGAGCACCGCGCAACCACCACCAGGGCCGCCGCCCCAACATCCAAGACCTCGACACCACCTCACCTGAGACCCGCCGCACCCTAATGAAAGAGACGAGCGGAAAGGTCTCACCTTTCGCGCCCCTGGGCCACCCCCAGCGTCGACGACCCAATAGGTCGGCCAGAACTGGCATCCACCGACCTGTCCTACTGCCCCTAGCGCGAGACGAGCTTAGTCCTGCAGCATCAAGAGGGGGACGAGCTCGGTCCTGCTGCATCGTACGCGAGACAAGCTCGGTCCTGCGGCACCGGGCGCGAGACGAGCGATAGACCGCAACCGGGAGAGGACCAGCCCCTTGATGGAGAAGCGCTCGGGCGACGAGGAGATGGGGTGAAAATCGAGACGGCCCGACCACCGGCAAGCCGACGCTGGAGAAGCCGGCCACTGCCGCGGACAGATCCGTCGAGCCATCGTGAAGCCGCCACGACACCGAGAGGTCACCACCGAGACCTCCCCACGCCGCCGCCCACGACCGGAGCAGCGGCCAAGCTCGACCGCTGCCCTACCCGCGTCGCCCGACGACTTCCAAGCACCAAAGCTGCCGGGCACGCACCACCGGAGCCACGCGCCGCCGGTCGGCCCCCAACGCCAGATCTGGCCTGATCCAGCAAGAGACCGGCCGCGCGCCACCTCCCGAGACGGGAGCAACGCAGCCTCCCCGCCGCGCGCAAAACGAAGGGAGCCGGAGCGCCGCCACCAGCAGGCCACCCCGCCGCCCAGCGAGACCGCCGCCGCGTTGCTGGATCCCGCGACAACCAGCGCCACCGCTCGAAGGGCCCGCCACGCGTCGGCGCCTACAAGTGGAGGGGGAAGAGAGGCCCCGTCGCCACCATGCCCACTGGGCTTTGCCCGACGGAGCTCGCCGGCGGCAGCGGGGGGGGGGGAGGGGAGGCAGCCGGGGTAAGGGCCGCGGCAGGAGGGGATCCTCCCCGGCGCGCGCATGCGCTCCGTGGGAGGAAAGGGGAGGAGGAGGGGGGAGGGGGAGCGAGGCGGGGGAGACGCACCCGACGGCCGGCGGCGGCTGGGGACGAGGCCGCTGGCGGCGGCGGCGGGTGGGAACCCTAGCGGGAGTCGCAGAGGGAGTCGCCCTCCTCGGCTACAAGCATTATAGCGAGCTAAAGGGGCATCACGGTCATTGTCCGTCCTTTGTTGGAGCCGAACAAACCTTGTTTCAGTAGATAGTTGGGAAGTCATCGTGCTAAGAACCTAAAGAACCAGTGCACGAGAACATCAATCATCGTCGATGAAGAGAAGCGTATATCAAAAGGATCCAACCTGTAGACACATGAACATAGAGGAACGAAGACCTAATCCAAGCAGATCCACCGGGGACAAATACCTGACAGAATATCGTGTGATCCGCTGAAGACACACCTCCACATATCCATCGGAACGGGAGCTTGGTGGAGAGAAACTTATTCCATCTTCAGGGCGTCGCCGCAGCCGCCTTGCCTTCCTGTCTTCCTAAGCAGGACACAAATCCTAAACAAAAATAATAATACAAACAAAGTAGAAGCCCTTCCACCGGCAAAGGCCGGAATCCACTGCGCCTCCATGACCTTAAAACCATACACAGTTATCTATAAGGTGGAGCATGTCTAATTTAAATAACAAGTTCATTTGTAGATCTTGTAGTAAGAATTATGATCCTTCTTCCGTATGCTACGTTCCAAAGAGGTCATAAACTACTTGCACAAGTCTGAAGAATTTCTGTTGGTACAAGGGTGCAATTCATTGTGGAAGCCACGAACAGGATGCACTCGTCGTATGTACAGAATACTGTGTAGATCCATGAACGTACGAACCATCCACGTATTGTAGACCTGCGCTGTCGATCCCTCCCTGTCACTAGTGCAGAATCAGCCTTTAGTGCCGGTTCGTAACGGGCTTTAGTGTCGGTTCGCCAACCGGCACTAAAGAGTGGGGACTATAGGTCCCCGGCCTTTAGTACCGGTTCGTCACGAACCGGTGCTAAAGTGCCACCACGTGGCACGAGCCAGGCCCGTTTGCGTGGAGGGCATTAGTACCAGTTGGTAACATCAACCAGTACTAAATGTTTGGGTGTTTTTTTTAATTTTTGCTTTAATTTTGTGTTTTCAATTTGGCTTTATTTTCCATTTAATTCTTTTTTGTTTCCTGGTATTTCACGATACTATAAATTGTACACGTTATGCATATATATTAAATAGATTTTCACGTACGTAGAACCGCATATATATATATATATATATATATATATATATATATATATATATATATATATATATATATATATATATATATATATATATATATCATCGCATGTCTCACAGCCAACACCATTAACTATTCACACATATACACATGTATATGCATATACAATTTCTACTACATGTTGCCTTGGTGCCTTCGGAGCATGATGACAAGTGGTTCATGGGGGCGGTAGCGGATAATAGTACTCCTTTCGGATCTATGACCTGATCGAGCAAAAATCCGGCTATTTCCTCTTGACGTGCTTGTATGCGGTCCGATGGTAGGAGCTTATCCCGCACCGATCTGAACTGTTAAGAAGGAGATCAATATGCATGTGTGTTAGTTGTGTGACTAGATATCGATAATAGTGTGAATAGTGTTCTGACAAAAACGTACCCAGTCCTGTCTATCAGATCTGCTCCTTCCGCACGTCATCATGCGAATGTTCTCGCAAACATAGTATGCACACAGATTATTCCCTTTCGCCTGCCTCAAGGCCTTTACGAGAATGGAATTGAATCAGATAATGACAAGCATAATAATTAATTAATGATATTGAAACAAGAATTAAAGAGATGGTAGCTAGCTAGTACTACTTAATTACTTACCTTGGGTCGATGCCAAAACAATTTTTTTGGCCATTCTCCTGGAGTCACCGCGATGAACTTTGCCCATGCCCTGCCCGCCGACAAATTTTTTTAATAAAGGGGTTATTAAATAGTTCATATCAGGAACTAATAGTTAATAATGATTGAAATTACCTATTGACTATCCCCTTTACGATGGTGTAGTCTTTATCTTTTTTAGTTAGTGAGTCCAGTAATTCAACTTTTCCTTCCTCAACTTTAATGTCTATCAAGACCCAGTGCCAATTGCATACGCACACGTTTGCATGTCTTAATTAAGCGGGCATGTGCATAAAATTAATCAACTACCGTAAACCGTATACACTTAATTATTAACATCTAGCTAGCTAGTAAGCAAAAACAGAATTTGTAGTACAAGACAGTGTGACTCGCGGGAAGTTGTAAGGAAGTAGTATATCTTCGAAGGTATTGAGGCGCTTCAAGAACTCTAGCATGCTTTCCTCTACAGCAGCTTTACAATGGTCAATCTCCCATATGTCCTGATTAATGGTATTTGGGTCAATGAACCCAACGCCATAGCGTCCAGCTTTTTTCATTTCATACATCTTCATCCTGCATATAATACCACAGAAAAAGAATATAGTGAGGATAATTACATGTAATGATTGATCAAAATTATCACTACATAACTAGCTTGAGACTTAAGTTACAGAAAGAAATCACTTACAGACAATAGCAACTGACGATAGACTTGTCGAGTGCGTCTTGATTAAATAACTGAAATAGTTCTGGATACTCAATGGCCAGAGCTTTCTCATGGTAATAATGCTCATGCTTGACATTCACCATGAGGGACTCTCGATTGGAAATCTTGGTAATGTTCATGTACCATTGATGCAATTGATACATTCTCGTTGGGAGGTCCTTGACCTTGTCTGGATGGACCAAAGGTTTGCCCCGGACATATTGCCATGCTTTTTCCGATTCTTTAAGCGTAGGCATGGGCTCGATTTCGAGGAGTTGTCCAACAGAGATATTGAGCATTTGAGCCTGCATTATATGATCCTCTGTTATTACCACATCGCCATGCTGGGGAACGCTAACGGTTTGCCCACAATAATATTTGGCGCGCATACTACTCCTCTCATGTGTTGTTGGCACAACAAGCGGGGGGATCGCTTGCGCCGCCTGTTCTCCCAACTGGGGAACGGTTTTCCCACATTTTTTGCCAGCTGCTTGTTGGCTCGAGCTTGAGCTCGCTTCCTTCTGTAGTCGTGCTCGATGTGCCTTCCTGATTTAGCGCTCATAGTCCGAGTCAACAGGCTTGGGAGCTGGTTCTCTAGCCATACGAATGAAGTGGTCAATTACTTTCTCAGGAACTTTCTCCTTTGGCGGCGGTGCCGGTTTCAGTCCAAAATGGGCGTCCACTTGGGCTTGCACTATGGCTGTGTTTTGCTCCTTAGTCATGTCGTAAGGCCTCTGAGGAAGAGGAGTGAGGCTTGGACCATATTTATATCGCTTGCCTTCGCCTGTACTTCCTGAACTACCTCGACTCGTACCGCTACGCACCAAAGCTGCGGGATGTCTCTTCTGCGATTGCTGAGACGGCAGAGACGACTGACGTGGAGTTGGACCAGGAGAAGTGGCCTGACGATGTGCCAGACTTGAAGCAGGAGGTGTGGCCTGACACAGTGCCGGACTTGCAACCGGAGAAGTGGCATGACGCTGTGCCGGGCTTGAAACCGGAGGAGTCAGCTCACGCGTTCGGGGACTTGGAGGAGGTGGCCGACTTCGAGGAGGAGTCGTCTCACGCGTTCGTGGACTTGGAGGAGCGGGAGTCTACTGACTCGGTGGCGGACTTTGAGGAGTCGGTAGACGACGCGGTGTCGATGGACTTCAAAATATTATGCAATCCTTTCTCCATAGGATGATACGATGTATGGCCTCTCCGAGTGTGCGCTCGTCTTCACCTCCAGGAATGTCAAGCGTTAGCCCCGAATATGGGTCCACCACTTCATCAACCATGACACGAGCATAGCCCTCTGGAATCGGGATGCAATGGTAGGTTGCTTCGGGGGTAACTGGAAAAGCAACGCCGTCCGCCACCTTCATGGATATGTTCTTAATTTTGGAGTGTAGCTTGCAGTTAGTGTTCTCTATGATGTCATCCACAGGGTATTTATCCAGCAGTGTGTCACCCGGGGCAGAACCAACGCTGCTTCTTGGCATGGACGGGATGGTGCTATCCAATGCTGGACGATCATCCGCTTGCTGCTGCCGCTGCTGAGACCCCCTTTCCTGGCTAAGTGAGTCGATCTGCTGCTGTTGCTGGAATTTGAGTGCCAGGTCCGCGTGCCTTGCTTCTAGGCCTCGAAGGCGTTCTGCGTCCTGCTTCCTCTGCTCCTCCTCCAGATTCCTCTTCTTCTCCTCCTCCATCTTCTTTCTTGCACGGGACCTGTAGTCATCATTCCAGTCCAAAAAGCCCTCATACCAGGGAATAACACCCATGCCTCGTGTTCTTCCCGGGTGTTCAGGATTTCCCAGGGCGCGCGTAAGCTCGTCGTTCTCTCTATTGGGCGTGAACACCCCCGCTCGAGCTTCTTCTATTGCGTCAATTATCTTTTGTTCGGCTCCTTTTAGACTTGCCTTCTTCGAAACCATGCCTGTCTTCGGGTCCAACGCCCCCCCCATGCGCATAGAACCAAGTTCTGCACCTGGGGGGCTAGTGCCGGGTAACCGGACTGACCCCTGCATCCTCCATCTCTTGCTCAGACTTATCCCACTTAGGCAATGCCACCGCGTAGCCACCTGGACCCAGCCTATGGAACTGCGTCTTTCTTGCGGCATTTGCCTTGTTTTTTCATCGACCGTTCCTTAGATATTTCTGAATCCTTGAAGGTCACGAAATCGTCCCAATGTTCTCTTTGCTTCTCCAGTGTTCCCTTGAAATCTGGAGTCTTCCTTTCATTAGCGAGGTAGTTGGCCCATACAGTTTTCTTGTGGGTGTTGAATGCAATTGCCATCTTCTTAAGAGCAGCGGCCTTGACTTTGTCCACATCTGCTTTAGTGAAATGATCTGGTAGGGTGAAATGTTCCATCAGAGATTTCACCAGGTCTTCTTTGGCTCTGCCATCGACCCAAGTAACACCTGGACGTTTAGTCTTTGGCTCTTTCCATTCTTGAATGGAGATCGGGAGTTTGTCCTTCACAAGAACTCCGCACTGACGAGTCCACTTGTTCGCAATGTTCTTAGGCGTGAGGGGTTCGCCACTAGGTTTGATGGATTCGATGTGGTACTTTACACCATCCTTCAACAATCTGCCCGGGCCTCGCTTTGTCTTGCTGTCTGTAGAAGCAGATTTGCTCGATCCAGAGGGCTGAAAGAAGAAAGATCGATTCGTTAATATATCTTCAATAAAAAAACATGTGATGATCACCATGATGCATGCTTATATAAATATACCTCGCCGGTAGTGTTTGTTATTTGAAGATCAGCATTGTCTGTGTCATAATCATAATCATAGTTCATGACTTCATCAGCCCGGTCGTCGAGATCGAATATCTTTTCATCACCCTCTCCGGTATTGTTAAGATATTGGGAGCCGTCATCTGCTTCATTCAGATCATCTAGCCTGTGAGGGCTGCGTATGATGTCGAACAATTCCTCTTCTCTCTCTCTGCCGGTATTGTCCGCCATAGCTTTTACTTTACTAATAATACAAAAGAAATATAAAACAATTTAGTATTCAAATTACAATGCATGGATGCAATTAATCAATAAGGAAAATCTGAATCTCGAATACATTCTCTCGAATATATAATCTCGAATACATCATCGTCTTAATATATATAATCTCGAATGCATCGTCTCGAATACTATATATCGAATACATCACTGGCTAGGTACCTAATAAAGATCGAGTACTACAGAAGAATCTAGGGCGTCACTCGCGCTTCCTGGGGCGCGGGCGGTGCACACCCAAAGAGAAGGAACCATCACAGGATCATATCTCCGGTCATCTGCCCAAAGAACCCACCAAGTAGTGGAGAAACTGACGTCGTCCATAGCAGCCATGTAGCGACGGACGTGCTCATCTTCCTCCCTGACACGGCGACGCACCACCTCCGGCGGGGCCGGCTGCCTCTGCACCGAATGTGGCCCACGCGAACGCCACCAAAGAAGATCAGGGTCGACGACGGGACCCGAGGTCGGGCTCCTCACCAAGCGGCGCGCCCCTCCAGGTAGCACCTCCCAGTGCCAGCCCGGCGGAGCCCAGTCCCGGACATGGGTCCCCTGAGGCATGATGTCATCGCGAACGGGTCGACGGCGAGGATGCGGGCCGGGCATATCGTCAAGAACAAATACTATATGCCCGCAAAAAGTAACATTTTTTAAATGATTGGATTGTGATAACTAAAATTCTAAATTTTATGCAAATTGTAACAATTTGACATTAATCTAATTCATCTAACTAAAACTAATTCTAAAATTTCATGATTATATAACTAACATTTCCATAACAATTCTAATATTTATATAACTAAAAAACAGAAAAAATGCTAACATTTCTATAAATATTTCTATAACTAAAAAATAGAAAACATTTATAACATTTCTATAAAACTAACATTTCTAATATTTATATAACTAAAAACAGAATAATTTCTAACATTTCTATTACTAAAAAACAGAAAAATTTATAACAAATAAACTAATGTGTGTAGTGTGTGTGTGTGTGTACTGTGTGTGTGTGTGTGGACATTGGCGGCCGTGGTGAGCTCACTAGCGACGACGGGGCGACGGGACGGGGCGGCGATGACGGGGCGACGGGACGAGGCGGCGACGACGGGGCGACGGGACAGGGTGGCGAGGACGGGGCGGGGCGGCCGGGGCGACGGGACGGGGCGGCGACGACGGGGCGGGGCGGGGCGCGGCGTCGGGGACGACGGGGATGGGGACGGCCGGGGCGGCGACGAGGGGCAGGGATGGCCGGGGTCGGCGACGAGGGACGGGGGCGGCGACGATCGGGGCAGGGCGGCGCGACGGAGGGAGGAAGAACAGAGAGGGAAACTGAATTTTTTTCAAGTGTTGTATATATAGGATGGACCTTTAGTACCGGTTGGAGCCACCAACCGGTACTAAATGTCTGTTTTGCCCCCCCCCTTTAGTACCGGTTCGTGCCACCACCCGGTACTAAAGGTGGTGCGCTGGCGCAGTGCGGTGCGGCAAGTTTAGTCCCACCTCGCTAGTCGAAGGGCTACCGCACTGGTTTATAAGCCCCAGTGCGGTAGCTCTCTCGAGCTCCTCTCCTAAGCAGGCCTACTGGGCCTACCAATTCATTGCTGCCATGTGGGCCTACTGGGCCTTGGCGGGCCTGCATCCTGGCCCAACAAAAGGTTGAGTTTCTAGTCGTATGCAGGCCGCTTTGGCCCAGTAGGCGGGCTTTTTTATTTTCTTAATTTTTTTTGCTTTTTTATTTGTTTTATTTATTTTTGAGTTGTTTTTTTGCTGTATTTAGAGTTTCTTTGTGAATATTTTTGCTTTAGGTACAAAAATTTACAAACTTTGATCTGTTAGTGCCGGTAGTTTTCAAATTTGAATAGTTTAAATTTTGAATTATTTGAAATTTGTGTGAATCACTAGTTTGTGAATAACTTAACTTTGGAAAAAGATTTTTCAGTGATTCTTTTTTCTTATGTTTAATATTAGTGTGTTTTATCATTATATTCAATTTGGTAATGCTTAGGTTATTTAAAAAATGAAATGCCTTTGTAACATTTCAGTTTTCGTCGGAAACCCTAATACTTCGAAAAAGATTGTCCATTTTGTACACGAAGTGTATCCAGTTTTTGCCGTAACCCTCTCTACTTTTTTGCACATGCTATTTGTATTATATTATGATACCATGCCAACTTTCAACCTTTTCTGAGTTCATTTCAAATGCTTTTCAATTTCAGGGTCATTTAGCTGGAAAAAAATCAGTAAATGAATGAAAAAGAATTTGTTTGCACATAAAATTTCTTCGCGTTTCAAATGCCAAAACACATAATTAACTACCCTAACTATTACAGACATTCCCTCATGGGTGTGAAACACAGAAGAAAGTGATGATAGTGAAGCCGATCACATCCCAGATATTTGGGTGTGAAACTTTTTCTTCTCGTGTGTCCCTTTGCACCGTAGCCAGGGAAAATCTTCATCATTTAACTGGATGCTCGGGTCAATATTCACTGTGAATGGAGCAATTTCATCAAACTTTTCATAATCTTCTGACATGTCTGTCTTGTCATCCACTCCCACGATGTTTCTTTTTCCTGAAAGAACTATGTGGCGCTTTGGCTCGTCGTATGATCCATTGGCTTCCTTATCTTTTCTTTTTCTCGGCCTGGTAGACATGTCTTTCACATAAAAAACCTGCGCCACATCATTGGCTAGGACGAATGGTTCGTCTGCATACACAAGATTGTTGAGATCCACTGTTGTCATTCCGTACTGCGGGTCTTCCATTACCCCGCCTCGTGTCATATTGACCCATTTGCACCGAAACAAAGGGACCTTCAAATCACCTGATCCATAGTTAAGTTCCCATATGTCCTCTATGTAACCATAATATGTTTCCTTTCCTGTGTTGGTTGTTGCATCAAAGCGGACACCACTGTTTTGGTTGGTGCTCTTCTTATCTTGGGCGATCGTGTAAAATGTATTCCCATTTATCTGGTACCCTTTGAAAGTCATTATATTCGAAGATGGTAACTGGGACAGCGAGTACAGGTCATTTTGAATATCGCCATCATTCAGGGCACGTTTCTGCAACCAACCGGCGAAAGTCCTCGTTTGTTCGCGTGTAATCCAGTCGTCAGACTTCTCCGGGTGTTTGGACTGTAGAAAATTCTTGTGTTCCTCCATATACGGAGCCACCAAGGCGGAATTCTGTAGAACTGTGTAGTGTGCTTCAGTGAGAGAATGCCCGTCCATACATATTATTTGATGCCCTCCTAGCGTGCCTTTTCCTTCCAGTCTGCCCTTATGCCGCGATTCAGGAACACCAATCGGCTTAAGGTCAGGAATAAAGTCAATACAAAACTCAATGACCTCCTCATTTTCATGGCCCTTCGAGATGCTTCCTTCTGGCCTAGCACGGTTATGAACATATTTCTTCAAGACTCCCATGAACCTTTCAAAGGGGAACATATTGTGTAGAAATACAGGACCCAAAACGTTAATCTCTTCGCAAAGGTGAACTAGGACGTGCGTCATGATGTTGAAGAAGGATGGTGGGAACACCAACTCGAAACTGACAAGACATTGCACCAAATCATTCTGTAACCTTGGTATGATTTCTGGATCGATTAACCTTCTGAGAGATTGCATTGAGGAATGCACATAGCTTCACAATGGCCAATCGAACGTTTTCCGGTAGAAGCCCCCTCAATGCAACCGGAAGGAGTTGCGTCATAATCACGTGGCAGTCATGAGACTTTAGGTTCTGGAACTTTTTCTCTGCCATATTTATTATTCCCTTTATATTCGACGAGAAGCCAGACGGTACCTTCATGCTGAGCAGGCATTCGAAGAAGATTTCCTTCTCTTCTTTGGTAAGAGCGTAGCTGGCCTGACCCTGATGTATGTCGTCTTTTCCGTGCATACGTTGCTGGTCCTCCCGTGCCTCTGGTGTATCTTTTGTCTTCCCATACATGCCCAAAAAGCCAAGCAGGGTCACACAAAGATTCTTCGTCACGTGCATCACGTCGATTGCGGAGCGGACCTCTAGGTCTTTCCAATATGGCAGGTCCCAAAATATAGATTTCTTCTTCCACATGGGTGCGCGTCCGTCAGCGTCCTTCGGAACAGGTTGTCCGCCAGGACCCTTTCCAAAGATTACCTTCAAATCCTTGACCATATCATGTACATCAGCACCAGTACGGTGGCGAGGCTTCGTTCGGTGATCCGCCTCACCTTTGAAATGCTTGCCTTTCTTTCTTATGGGATGCCTGCTCAGAAGAAATCGACGACGTCCCAGGTACACAATCTTCTTACAACTATTGAAATATATACTGTCGGTATCATCCTAACAGTGCGTGCATCCGTGGTATCCCTTGTTTGTCTGTCCTGAAAGGTTACTAAGAGCAGGCCAATCATTGATGGTCACGAACAGCAACGCCTTTAGGTCAAATTCTTCCCCCATGTGCTCATCCCACGCACGTACACCTGTTCCATTCCACAGTTGTAAGAGTTCTTCAATTAATGGCCTTAGGTACACATCAATGTCGTTGCCGGGTTGCTTAGGGCCTTGGATGAGCACTGACATCATAATGAACTTCTGCTTCATGCACAACCAAGGAGGAAGGTTATACAAACATAGAGTCACAGACCACGTGCTATGGTTGCTGCTCTGCTCCCCAAAAGAATTAATGCCATCTGCGCTTAGACCAAACCATACGTTCCTTGGGTCACCTGCAAACTCCTCCCAGTACTTTCTCTTGATTTTTCTCCACTGCGAACCGTCAGCGGGTGCTCTCAACTTTCTGTCTTTCTTACGGTCTTCTGCGTGCCACCGCATCGCCTTCGCATGCTCTTTGTTTTGGAACAAACGTTTCAACCGTGGTATTATAGGAGCATACCACATCACCTTGGCAGGAATCTTCTTCCTGGGGCGCTCACCCTCGACATCACCAGGGTCATCGCGACTGATCTTATAACGCAATGCACCGCATACCAGGCAAGCATTCAAATCCTCGTACTCACCGCGGTAGAGGATGCAGTCATTAGGGCATGCATGTATCTTTTGCACCTCTAACCCTAGAGGGCAGACAACCTTCTTTGCTTCATACGTACTCTCGGGCAATTCGTTGTCCTTTGAAGCATATTCTTTATCATTACCAGCAACTTTCCAAATCCCTTGTCAGATACACCATTCTCTGCCTTCCATTGCAGCAATTCAAGTGTGGTGACCAACTTTTTTTGTCAGCTTCGCAATTCGGGTACAACAATTTCTTGTGATCCTCTAACATGCGCTGCAACTTCGTCCTCTCCAGATCACTTGCGCAGTTTCTCTTTGCATCAGCAATGGCCCGACCTAGATCATCGGCGGGCTCATCTGATGCCTCTTCTTCAGCTTCTTTCTGCATTGCCGGCTCAGCTTCTTCCCCCATTGTTGTATCATCGTATTCAGGGAACCCATGGCCAGGATAGTCGTCGTCGTCCTCTTCTTCTTCATTGTCTTCCATCATAACCCCTATTTCTCCGTGCTTGGTCCAAACATTATAGTGGGGCATGAAACCGGACTCAAATAGGTGGACGTGAATGGTTCTTGACGTAGAGTAATTGTGACCATTCTTACAGCCAGCACATGGACAAGGCATAAAACCATCCGCCCGCTTGTTTGCCTCAGCGGCAAGCAGAAAAGTATGCACGCCATTAATGAACTCGGGAGAGCATCTGTCATCATACATCCATTGTCGGCTCATCTTCATTACACAACACCGAATAGACCAAATTAATACAAGTTCATACATAAAGTTCATATACAACACTTAACTAAATGCAACATACAAATAACTCTCTAGCTAAAGAATTTAAATGCAACAACAAATGCGATGAAGATCGCAATTAAGGTAACAATTAATCCAACAGCATAATGATACCAAGCCACACTAACAATGGCATATTTTCTAATCTTTCTAATCTTCAACCTCATTTTCTCGATCTTGATCTTGTGATCATCGACGACATTGGCAACATGCAACTCCAATTCCATATTCTCCCCCTCAATTCTTTTCAATTTTTCTTTCAAATACTCGTTTTCTCTTTCAACTAAATTTAACCTCTCGACAATAGGGTCGGTTGGAATTTCCGATTCACATACCTCCTAGGTAAAAATATCTATGTCAACTTGATGGGCATAATTTGTCATAAACACGAAATGCAATAACTAGTTTTAAAAGAGAATATACCACATCCGAATCATAACAAGGACGAGGGCCGACGGGGATGGATATCAAAACCATGGCACTATGTATAACAAACAACGTACGGGTAAGATAATTAATTATACGAGTAACTATATATCCAAATCACATAAACATCAATTTGGTAATGTAAAACATTCATGAACAAGAGCATCACCAGAAGGTGGTGCCGGCGACGGGACGGTGCGGGCGATCCACGGTGGTTACGACGGAGATTTAGAAGGCACTAAGTAAACCACACCTACATATGCAAACTAAGTGTTATTTTTGTGCTCAAATTGCATATAAATCAAATACTAGCAAATATAATTATTCCTCCCAAATTAATCACTATACAAAGCATTGCAAGAACTAATCTAGCAATGAGAGTTGAAAGGACAAAGTTACTAACCTTTGTGATCATTTGAATGGATGGGGGCCTTCAAATCTTGACAAATTTTGGGCAAAATTTGTAAGGAGCTCGAGGAGAGAGGGGGAAGAACAGAGGAAGTGAGGGGAAAGGGGAAGAACAAAGTGGCTCGGGGGGACGAAGGGTTTATGTACGTCGACCTTTAATACCGGTTCGTGCCACGAACCGGTACTAAAGGTGTTGGACGGGCCCCAGACTGACAACACCCTGCCACCACCCTCTTTAGTACCGGTTCGTGGCACGAACCGGTACTATAGGTTCGCCACGAACCGATACTAATGAGAACGGCCGGCTAGCCGTTGGAACCGGCACTAATGGACACATTAGTGCCGGCTCAAAACCCAACCGGCACTAATGTGTCTCATATTAGGTCCTTTTTCTACTAGTGTGTAGTGTTCCCGAGTCCCATGGGAATAGGGGACACCCACGTAGATGTTTGAACCACTCAAAGTTGGATTGGTATTTCAGCCCCGCAAATTGGAATTTCCATACAGGGAGATTGGGAAGAAGAAGAAGAGGAGGAGATTCAATCCGGATTGGTATGATGATTATGCTTATTGGCTGGAGTATAGCGAGAAGGAGCACAAAGCATATTGCTTATGCTGCTATTTATTTAGGGACAACATTAAAGACAACCACCATGGGCATGATGCATTTGTAGTAGAAGGATTCAACTCTTGGAACAAGACAGGGAGATTTGTGACTCACATTGGTGATCGTAATAGCTTTCACAATAGAGCACTCAAGGATTGCGGGGATCTATTAAAGCAAGATCAATCAATCCCAGCAGCCTTTCATAGACAAACCCAAATTGAGAAAAATGAGCATCTCATCAGGTTAAATGCTGCAATTGATGTTTGTCGATACTTGTTGCATCAGGGACAACCTTTCCGTGGCCATGATGAATCAAAAGATTCTGAAAATAAACGAAACTACCTTGAGTTGATGGACTACACTATTAAGCAGAATGATGTTGTTGCTAAGGCATTCAAGAATGCTCCAAATAATAATCAAATGTTGTCTCCCACAATTCAGAGAGATATTACCGAGTGCTTTGCAAAAGAAGTACTAGCCTATGTGATGAAAGAAATTGTAATGATGTGTTCAGCTTATTAGTTGATGAGTTTAGAGATGTTTCCGACAAAGAACAAATGGCGGTTGTTCTCCGATATCTTGATAAGTGTGGACTGGTCCAAGAGAAGTTTGTTGGTGTTGTTCATGTGGAGGAGACAACAGCTTCTTATCTCAAGTCTTGCATAGATTTATTATTTTCACAACTTGGGCTGAGTCTTCAACAAGTTAGAGGCCAAGGTTACGACGGTGCAAGTAATATGTCCGGTGAGTTTAATGGTTTGCAAGCTAAAATTATGAGCGAGAATAAATCAGCATATTATGTACATTGTTTTGCTCATAAACTCAACTTGGTTGTTGTGGCTATTGCAAAGAAGATATTCGAGGTCGGAGATTTCTTTGATATGGTTTCAGTTTTGCTAAATGTCGTGGGCGCATCTTGCAAGAGAAAAGACCAACTTCGTGAGCATCACCAAGAAGAAGTGAGGAAAGCAATAGGATGTGGAGAGATTGTTACGGGGAGTGGACTGAATCAAGAATTATCACTTCAAAGACCAGGTGACACTCGATGGAACTCCCATTATAAAACATTGTTGGGTTTGTCCAAGATGTTCTCGTTGGTGGTTAAAGTACTAGAATATGTTGAGAAAGATGGCACAGATACTGGAAAGAGGCGTCAAGCTAGAGGTCTTTTCAAATATTTCCAGACCTTTGATTCTGCATTTTTCTTACACATGATGATGATGATATTAGCTTTAACAAATGGGCTGTCAAAAACCTTACAGAGAAAGAATAAAGACATTGTAAATGCTATTTCAGATGTGGAATCAACTAAACGAGAGTTAGAAAAGCTCAGAACCAATGAGGGGTGGGATTCTCTTATGAAGAAGGTATGTTGTTTCTGCGAGAAGCATGACATTCCAGTCCTCAACATGGAAGATGCCTATGTTAACCCAAAGAAGCCAAGAAAAAAGACCGGCATTAACAATGAGCATTATTATCGTGTTGATTGTTTCTTTGCTGTGCTAGATCTGTTAGGAGAAGAGTTTAATGACAGATTTAATGAGGTAAATTCTGAGTTGCTTCTATGCATGTCTGCTTTGAGCCCAAGTGATTTATTTTGTCATTTTGACAAGGAGAAGTTGCTGAAATTAGCAAAGTTTTATCTTGGTGACTTTAATCACAAAGATATGGTGACTCTTGAGCATGAACTTGGCCTCTATATAGATAATATACTCCATGATACAAGGTTTTCCAGCTTGGACAGAATAAGTGATTTTGCTAAACTGATGGTGGATACAAGGAAGCATCTCTCATATCCTTTGGTATATTGGCTTTTGAAGCTAGCTCTAACTCTCCCTGTTGCCACTGCCACCGTTGAGAGATGTTTTTCAGCGATGAAGATTGTGAAGAATGCTTTGCGTAACAAAATTGGTGATGATTTTTTGAGCCATAGCCTAATTTGCTTCGTGGAGAAGGAGCTGCTGGACACAATTAGTAATGAAGTTATTGTTGACCGTTTCCATAAGATGAAAGATCGTCGTGGGAGAAATGAAATGTAATGATCTAATACCTTACACCTTTTCTAATTTACCATCTCCAATTATATTCAAATGCCTAGTCCTAATATGTGTTTTCTCTTCACAGGTAGTGTCATTTGTCTTGGAGACAAATATTATCTTTTGCAACCTATGAAACTATTGAGATATAAAGCCATCTTGTAAGGTTTCTTCAGTTTAGTGGTAAACCCGTCATGTTACTACTGGATGAAGTATATTTTGCTACATATGAAATGTTGGGGTTAGTGTAATGCTAAACTTGTGGTGTTACTACTGGATCAAGTATCTTTCGTTTATAATGTGGATGAAATATCTTATTATTATAGGAAAAAGCTAGATTTTTTTTGGATAAAAAGTGCTAGACGTTTATATGATTGTGTAAACGTGTTCACGAGTTTTCCATAGATGAGTGCCCCCAGTCAGTTTTTATCCTAGGTCCGCCCCTGACTCAAACTATGGTGTATTCTACTAGTGACCTGACAAAAGAACGAATTTTTTGGCACATGCATGTGTGGAAAGCCACTACGGTACAAGCCACCATTCCAACCCGTTGGCACCCCATACCGGATGTATATCGTTCCACGTGCGTACGTATTGGTCAAGATACGCAGCATATATACCCGTAACCGTACGCATACGCATGCAAGAAATTAGCCAACGGGGAGTGGATATACGTCAGAAGAAACAAACTAGTCACTGCTGGGAGGCGAGGATTTCCATGGAACGTATATAGAAAACAAAAGCTATTTTGTTTTTCTAGAGGAAAAAAATGGGAGCATATATATAGAATGGCACTAGACACTTTAGGTGTATACTGGTGTACTGAGCATCCACACCTAGACAATCGGAAAATAGGTTGTCAGCAGGGATAAGCCGTGTTTTTTTTTGTAATAACCCTTTTTAGGCTAAATAAGTGTCCTTTTATATGAGTTTCACAAGAATTAGTGAGTTAACCATATTGGTGAGCATAATTTGCAAAACATTTTTAAAATGATGTTTTTTTACAAAGTGTTTTCTCTGATTAGAAATACATGATGTTTCGAACAAGTTCAACAAATACTTGTTGGTTTCAGTATGTTTTTTAATGTATATTTCACATGGATTATGTAAATGCTTGAGCATTACTCAAAGTTCGTTAAGTGTTTGCATTTGTTTCATAGACGTTTCAAACTGTTCATAGATTTCTAATACAAATTTCAAATAGGCCTCTTGTTCATGTTTCTCAGGGTCATCCGAGTGAAACTCAAACCACTATAAAACTCCATTGTAACTCAGGAAAGCATGATGAAACCATTAAACAATACGTAGTTCCTTCTTTTATAAAACCCATTATAATATAAGAAAAACAACACTGATCATTAAACCTACTAGAAAAAGATATAAAAACCAATTAGGAAAGATATAAACAAGACTTCAATGAAACCATTAAACAACACGTAGTTCATTGTTTTATAAAAACCATTAAACAACACATAATTAAGCCTAATATAAAACCTACATGAATAAAACATGGAAAATATATAAACCTAAACACTAATCATGTGCAACATTCAGTGGTTCATGTAGTCGTTGGATCACACTTGATTCAAGCATCCCCGCACACGTTCGCCACTTCTGGTGTCAACCAAGTACCCCAACACCTTATCTCAGACAATTCCATTGTTAACTTCCCCATCCTATCCGAATTTTGTCGATGCCTCTCTCTCTTCCATCAAAATCGTCCAGCCCACTGCGAAGCCATTGGTGCACCGCTATGAGACCGTCGAGGCGGTGCTACATTCCACCCTCCTTCGCCACCTTTAGATCTCGTTGGCCAGTGCTTCCCCCTACCATGTAGTGGGCTGTCATGGAGGCGCCTCCCCTAAGCGATTGTTGTCCAATTAGCAACGTGCATCTCCTGAGCAAACATGAGGAGAGAGGCCGGTGGTCTCCATGGGGAGACTGGACGGTGATGCTTGGACCACAGTTGCAAGCAGCACTACACCGTTGCTGAGACAGGGTTGCAACATTACTGCGAGCTATGACACGATGACATTCGGCAATGCCGCAAGGGCTGCGGAGCTGCAAACATGCATCCATTTTTGGGAGCCTGTCTAGTGATGATATAACCATTGTTGCAAGGTCGTCATGCTCCAGATAGTATTGCAAAGACAGCCGCTGTCCAAGGGTGCAGTATTGCTTCAAAGTACCGTTGGTGCCGCAAGCCACAGCGGCGAGGGTGTCGGTGTGCTACAAGAAGACCAACGGACGCTGCTAGCCGGAGTTGCAGGGACGACGAGGTCCATTGCGAGCAAATCCATATAATACTGCAGGGAGAAGACAGGGCTGCTGCAGAACTGACGTTTGTTGCAAGGAGTGCACAACTGACAGTATTCTGAGGGCGCGTTCCATTGCTAGTGATGCGGTGAGGCAGCTAGGAGCGGCAGAGTCAACAATGTTAGGATGTTGTGATGGCTCGTGCAGTTGCTTCAAGCAGAGTTGTTGACGATGATGCCACGGTCGACACGATTTCTGCGAGCAGCGTTGTTGGCAATGTTAAGATGACCGACACGGTGTTGCGGTACAGAAAACACGGTGCTATGAGTGGTGTTATTGTGTGGGTGCGAGGTGGCTGCACAGGCATGAGGTGACGGTGGACAATGAGACGAGGTGCTGCAATTTGGATCCAACGGCCATAGGAACTAGATCCAACAGCTGACGACCCGGTTGATCCTATGCAAGGACGGGTCGGCTGAAGCCTAGCGGGTGCCTGATTCTAGAAAGTTCCATAACTATTTGATTCAAGTTCCATAAATCCAAACATCCGCTGGGAATCGGCGCGACTTCCTCGCTTGGTTCCCGAAGAAGAACAGTCTCTTTACTGTAAGAAATGCATATCGGCTGGATGCGACCAAGCATGACAAGTCTTTCGCTGGTGGTGCCTCTAGCTGCCAGCCCAACGGTGAGCGTTCTATCTGGATCTGTATTTAGCGTGCACAAGTGCCACTCAAGAAAGCGACGGCCGGTGGGCTAGCTACGAACCAGTGCAAGATATACAAACATATATCCAAACGACTTGCATGTTCAGTGTGTGCGCGTGGAAGTGGAAGGGAAGCTTCCATGCACTACTTTCATGCAGCCATGCACGGGCCATCTGGGAATCTATAAGAGAAATTTGACCGCTCCCGCAAAATGAACTACTACAACTCAATAATGGAAAAAGAATAAATTCTTCATCTACTTGCTACTTGCACAGTTGCACTGATCAAGTACCTGATATGGTCATCATTTTAGTTTGGCGCATTTGGAACTTGCGCACACAGATCTGATGCATGGTAAGGAAATTCCCCCAGTTGGAACGAGTGTTGATTTTTTGGATAGTCACTTGAAGTTAATGAAACAATCAAAGTAACTACACCACTGTGGAAATCATTAAAGGTAAAATGCCTTACCATGCATCAGGCTTACGGAGGCTTACTCTAAGCCGTCTGTCAAAGTATGTACTCTGCTAGGCCACCCTGTGCCGCCCTCAAGACGAGTAGCCCTCTTTGTTGACGACTCCTTGGCGACGGCACGACGGCTGCAGGTACGGTGTTGAGAAGTCAGGTTGGTTTGACGGTCTTTGCGACGTATCGGTACCTCTTTAGAGCATCTCCGACAGCCACCCAACGCGTTATCGTCAGGTTTGACGTGGCACGCAGCGCTGGCTCTAGCAGCCGCGATAAAATACAGCGCGCGTGCGTAGCTCCAGCAGGCACGCTAAAATGCACAGCGCGCGCTCTCGCACAAATACTTTGCATACAAATTTTGTTCATAGATAACGATACATAGTTCTCATAACATAGATAAAAAAAACGATACAAAGATATTTTACATAGTTCATAGCATAGATAGATAAAGAACTACAGTGCAACTAGATAAAACTACGGTGCAACTAGATAAATAAACTACGGTGCAACTAGAACGTACTTCCAGTCGTCCTCATCATCATCATCATCATCATCATCATCGTCCTCGGTGGTGTTGTCCGAGGTATCGAGCCAGATGTCTTCCCAACGGTTATCGTCGTGGGAGAAGATCGACGTCCCGTCTGCCTCGACGATATCGCACTGCAATATGGCCAGTGCCTTGCGCTGACGCCGGCACGCTCCGCGCGACGCCTTGTCGTCCTCTCCGCCCAGAAGGCGTTCTCGGAGGCGATGTATTCCGGGTGGCGCCGGCGCCACTCCGCCATGGCTCGCTCGTCCTCCTCTGCGATGAGGAGGCGGTGTTGCAGCCGACGGTGGTCCTCATGGTCCTGGTCTGTAATCAGACGAAGCGGAGGGGCGACGCGCTGCGCCTGCTCGCGTGTGTAGACGTCGTGGAAGTTCAACTGCGTGCGAGGCCTCTCTAGGCGCCACGCCGCCGCGTCGTACGCGCATGCTGCCTCGTGCGCGGTCTTGAACGTGCCGAGGGCGAGGCGGATGTCGCCGGACCGGATCTCGGCATCGTAGGCGCCGGAGGGGCGCCGGCGGACGCCGCGGTAGCTAGATGATCCCCGGCGGCATGGTGGAGCGGAGGTGGCGGGGTGCTGAAGCGGCGAGGAAGCGGTGGAAGCGGCAAGAAACGGGGAAATACGCGCGTGGCAATGTGCTGGAGCGCGTGGCGAGTGCAGCATTTTATAGGCGCGCGCGAAGCAGCGCGCCAAATCTACCGCGCGACCGACAGCTTTCTTCCGCGCGCGCCTGTCTTCCGCCGTTGCTGGGGCGCGCGAAAACTTGCCGCGCGCTACATGGGTATTTTACTCCGCGCGCGTGTCTTTTGGCACGGCTGTTGGAGATGCTCTTAACTGTAGTGAGGCTATTGAGGCAGAGATCCATGTGCTAATGCAAGGTATGGCTGTGCCTATGCATCATACGGAGCTGCCAGTAATTATTCAATCAGATTCTTCCAAGGCGGTCTCCATCTTAACGAATGATAACCTGTTGCGGTCCGCTTATGTGCTCCTAGCCGCTGAGGTTGTCTCAGTTGTAGGAGAGGGAGTTTTTTTATTTTTTTTGAGGAGAGGGTGTTTATTCCCTAGAAACTTACTAGGGATCAGAATGAGGTAGTTGATCGTCTAGCTAATTATAATCATACTTACGGAATAAAACTTTCATTTTCCCTGCAAAAAAATCAACAAATGAAAAATAAATAAATATTCAAAACATGTTCAACATTGATGTGTTTTAAAGAAGTTAATTGCAAGAAATCACCACATTTAGGGCATCGATCGCAGAAAACCACCCATTCCCTAAATTTGTGCAAAAATCACCGTATTTCTAGTAAACTTTTTGCAAATTGCACCGATCCGGTGATTTAGCCTAATTGATCACTTTCTGACAAGTGGGGCCAGATTGTAAGGAGATGATTTGGTAAAAATTGACATACACCTCCAGGATTTCACAAAGACACCCTTATTCAAAAATTGAAAAAGCAATCAGCCCCCTCCCACACCCGTCGCCTTCCTCCTCTGTGGTGGCTGGCCACGGTGAGGCGGCCTCCAGCGGGACGGCCTCCATCCTCCCTGGCCTTGCTCGTGGGCGGGGCGGCCTCCCTCCTCCATGGAGGAATTCGGAGCTCGCAACCTTTGAAGGCTGGCGGCCCCTCCAGTCCCTGAACAACGCCGGGGAGCGGGGGAGGTGCTGTGCCGGGGTGTTGCCATGGAGGAAGTCAGAGCTCGAGCTCCATTCCTGCATCGCACGGTCGGATGCAGAGGCATCGTGCCCCAATACGCCGTCGCCGCTCGCCAAGACGCTGCCAACGGCCCAATCTACAGAATCCCAACCACCACGCGAACGAGGAGGCATCGTGCGCCAGGACGCCGCCACCCACGGCTGCTGTTGCTCGTCGTCGCTCCAGCATCCCCGGCCTAGCGCGAGCACGCCCCTCCTGTGGCCCAGCGCACCTCCGCCGGCCGTCAGCCCAGCGCGTCACTCCGGTGTCCCCGGCCGAACAGCGCGGTGGAGGCCAGGAACCTGACGCCCAGCGTGCCTCTGCCCGGGGGTGGGGGCTGATTGCTTTTCTGTTTTACATCAAGGGGTGTGTGTGTGTACATTTTTTGCTCTGACAATCTGGCCCCACTTGTCAGAAAGTGGTTAAAAGGGACAAATCACTTGATCAGTGCAATTTGCAAAAAGTTTACTAGAAACGCGGTGATTTTTGCATAAAATTAAGGATTAGGCGGTTTTCTGCCATCTATACCCCAAATGTGGTGGTTTTTTTTTGCAATTAACTCGTTTTGAAGATATCATCGAGACGAATAGCATGGTCGACGAGGATCGCGAATCAGACACCCTGCTTTAAAAAATTATATCATTTTCTTAGTTTGTACAAAATGTTAAATGCACAGACTAAATTATTGGAAATAGAACCTGTAGTACACTAGTAGACCTGGTAGCGGACCTATGCCCCCGGAAATTTTTTTGCCAGTACCAACCTGTTAATGAGCAGGATAGAGCATGGCCAGCTAGCTCAAGTACACCATCGAAGAAAAACGGGTCGAGTTTCCACAAGCCCCGGAGTTTTCCGTGGAAGAAAGGCGGAAGGAGACGACGGGTTAGGCCGCACCGGAGAGTGACGTCCATTATCATGCACGATACGTACATACGCCATGTCGCCATGCCGTGCACCTTCGGTTTTCGCGGAGTCAAAGTAGCTGCGCTGATTAAAGTAGGCAGGGCGCAACACGACCACGTACGCAGGCAGGCGGGCGGAGGACGTGTATAAAAGGGGGGCCTGCTGCAGCTGCATAGGCACACACCAGCTCTAGTAGCAGATACAGGGAGCTAAGCTAGCAGCAATGGCGAGAAAGGATGTTGCTTCCATGTTTGCCGTTGCTCTCTTCATTGGAGCGTTCGCTTCTGTTCCTACGAGTACGTGTGCTTAGCATTCTCTCGTGTTCTTGTATTTTCTATCTGCTTTGCATGCATGCACTTACTGTCGTCGGTGTGGTTATGCGGCAAATCAAATTCATGCATTGAGTACGATCATGCTGTTTTTTTTTAAATGTACCACTGGATAATTTATCTATTTCGTTGATGGAATTTTGTTATGTATTGCTACTATTATGCAACATTAATCTTTATGGGCCATTTCGAAGGAAATATTATAGTCTCTTTCGTTTGTAGGATGCTAAAGATGGTAGAAACAGAAAGGGCGTGACTAGGTCTCAGTCTCAATTAAGTGATATAGTATACGAATCTCCATGCATAATCAAAGGAATATAGCATCGACCGAGACATAATGATGTCTCGGTCAACTGCTTAGCAAAACTTAATCAGAAAAACGAAGGATTTGAGTGTCATGCCTATATTAGAATAAATTAAATATGTACCAACTTTTTTGGATGTGCCATTGAAAGCAAGGAGGGATTATTTTTAAGAAATTTAGGTGGATACAATTCTTTTCAAAATGCCGTGCAAAGTAATTGCTGTTAAAGACTTCGTTTGAGATTTAGGACACAAAATTAAAAATATTAATTAATTAATTAAGGCGGCGCCTACATAGTTATTCACGCAAACGCCTACGATAGCTAAACGGATGCCACTCTTATCCGCATGCGCGCAGGTGTGCAATCCATCGGCGTGTGCTACGGCGTGATCGGCAACAACCTCCCCTCCCGGAGCGACGTGGTGCAGCTCTACAGGTCCAAGGGCATCAACGGCATGCGCATCTACTTCGCCGACGGGCAGGCCCTCTCCGCGCTCAGCAACTCCGGCATCGGCCTCATCCTCGACATCGGTAACGACCAGCTCTCCAACATTGCCGCCAGCACCTCTAACGCGGCGTCCTGGGTCCAGAACAACGTGCGGCCCTACTACCCGGCCGTGAACATCAAGTACATCGCCGCCGGCAACGAGGTGCAGGGCGGCACCACGCAGAGCATCGTCCCGGCCATGCGGAACCTCAACGCGGCCCTCTCCGCCGCGGGCCTCGGCGCCATCAAGGTGTCCACCTCGATCCGGTTCGACGCGGTGGCCAACTCGTTCCCGCCCTCCGCCGGCGTGTTCGCGCAGTCGTACATGACGGACGTGGCCCGGCTCCTGGCGAGCACCGGCGCGCCGCTGCTGGCCAACGTGTACCCCTACTTCGCGTACCGCGACAACCCGCGGGACATCAGCCTGAACTACGCGACGTTCCAGCCGGGCACCAGCGTGCGTGACCAGAACAACGGGCTGACCTACACGAGCCTGTTCGACGCGATGGTGGACGCCGTGTACGCGGCGCTGGAGAAGGCGGGCGCGCCGGGCGTGAAGGTGGTGATTTCCGAGAGCGGGTGGCCGTCGGCGGGCGGGTTCGCGGCGTCGGCGGACAACGCGCGTACGTACAACCAGGGGCTGATCAACCACGTCGGTGGGGGCACGCCCAAGAAGCGGGAGGCGCTGGAGACGTACATCTTCGCCATGTTCAACGAGAATCAGAAGACCGGGGACGCCACGGAGAGGAGCTTCGGGCTCTTCAACCCGGACAAGTCGCCGGCCTACAACATCTAGTTCAAATAGTAGCTATCTTATACTACTATACCTACATCTTCATCCTAAATAAGCTGCAAAATGCGGCATGCAAGTGTAACGACACGTACATGTACATTCATCCATGGAAGAGTGCAACCATGCACGCGTTAACTTCCGGCCGGGCGATGATACATCGTCATATGATAATAAAGAGATGGAAGCAGTTATGAATTGTGATCCATATGCCTCCAGCCATGCCGACCTACACATCATCCATCTGCTCACGCGGCGACCTCGCCAGTAACGTGCGCCGGCCTCGACGTACGACCATGAGTCCACTACGCCGGCGACTTGATCGCCAGATCTCCGGGCCTGGGCGAGCCGTTACAATCCGGCGGGTCAAAGGGTTTGCGAGCATACGTCAAGTGGTGCACCCATGCTTCTTCTTACTTACGTTAGAGCATATCTCCAGCCGTTGGCTCCTCAGGGGCGCCTAAAATCGCCGTCTGGGGGTGATCCGGCGCAAAAAGTGGGTCTGGGGCGAGTTGGCCCCCCCAGCCGCCGCCCCAGGACCGGCCCCAGGCATGAAAAAAATAATTAGGCAAACTTGGGCTAAAACACGCCACTTTTCGGTAAACTTGGGCTTTTATATTCGCAAACTTGGGCTAAAACACGCCATTACATATAAAAACTAGTTAAAAAAAACTTGCTGAAGGCCGAGAAGTCGCCGTCGTCGCCGCCATCGTCGGCCTTCTCCTCCTTGACTCGGGCGCCCCTGCTGGACCCCTCCCCGGCTGGTGCGGCGGCGGCGGCGCGTCATCGTCGTCGTCGCTATCGTCGATGATGACACCGCCGCCTTCGTCGCGGCCTCGGCGGCGCTGCGCGAAGCGCTCTAGGTGGCGCGCTGGCGCTCTCTCGCCATCTTTAGGGAGTCTTGGCGTGCCCATTCAAGGGCCGCGTCGTCGTCGAGCACGACTTCGCCGTGCTCCGCCTTCACCGGCGCCAACAGCCCCGACTCCGTCTTCACTGGAGCCAGCCCCGGCTCCGTCTTCACCGGCGCGAGACCCGGCTCCGTCTTCGGCTTGACGAAGCGCGGGGGAGGAGCTGACGAGGAGGCGCGCCGGCCGCCCTCGCTGATGACGATGCCGGCGCTGCGTGTACGCCGGCCGAGCGGCGTCTCCGCCGCGGGCTCGGCCTTGACACCGAGCAGCGATGGAGTGCCAGAGGATTGGGAGGAAGAACGCGACGAGGAAGAGGAGGAGGAGGAGCCGAACCTCCTCGGCGCCCATTGCCCGTCGCGTCGGCGGTGCATCGGGGCGGCCGTCCTCGCCGGGGGGTACGCCAACGGTGGGTTGTTGCCGCCCTCGAGGTGCGTCAGCACGCCGTCGAGGGTGCCGCCGGGGACGCCCCACCAGAGGTGACGCCCCTCGCTGTTCTTGGTGCCGCCGACCACCGGCGCCCCGTTGGTGGACGCCATCCGTTGCTGCTGGCGGCGCTCGAAGTACGCCCGACCAAGCCGTGTTGTTGTCTGCGGCGTACTGGGGAAGGGAGCCTCGGCGTCGGTGAGAGAGGCGCGCGCGATCTCGACCTCGTCGGCAAAGTACGATGGCTTGGTGACGGCTTCGGGCAACGGGGGAATGGGCACTCCCCCATTGCTGAGCCTCCAGCCCGTCAGGCCGGCGCGCATGTCCGGCGGCGCCGGGATGTTCGCCTGGAACAGGAGCCAGGACTCATGTTTGCGGAGCGAACGGCGGCCGAAGCCGTTGGCCGCCGCCTCGTCTCCGGGGAAATGCTCGGCCTTCGGGGAGAGGGAGTGGCTGGGGAGAAGAGGGCGGGAGAGGGAGGGCTGGGGAGGCACACCAACGCAGGCGAGCGAGACCATATATTGCCGCGCCGCGTCCGTGTGTACGCGCCCGAGGAAGGGGAGGCGTAGGCGCGGCGCCCCATGAAGCGCTGTCCGTGAGGAATCAATGGCAAAGCTGACCGGCGGCAGCCTTGTCATTGATTCCCCGCGGGAAACCGAGGCGTCAGGAAGACGAGGCGGGCGGTGTCGCTGACGCGGCTGCCCCACGACGCGGCTGCTCCACGACTCGGCTGCCCCACGGCGCTTTCGCGCCAAAAAAGATTCGCTCGGCGCCCCCGAGCGCCCCCAGCGCGTCGGGTTCGGGTTGGGTCCGCCGGCGTTAATTTCGCCCGAGCCGGCGAAAAATGAACCCCTGAAAACGCGACTGGGCCGATTTTTTAACGCCGGCAACTAAAAAGTCGTCTGCGGAGCCGTTGGGGCGCGGCTGGAGATGCTCCTACGTTGCGTGCCCGGCCCGTCCATGTACGTGTGATGGGTAACCGGCAGCAATCGCGACGAGACAGGAACACGGCCTCTTAATTTGCCGTAGGTGGCCACCCGGCCCCGGCCTGGCCGTGATACATAGCGAGAGGAGTGAAAGGTCCAATTTTTCAGGTAGGTTCTCGTATATGTCTCACAAAAATGCAGGCCTTTGAATTATGAAAATCTTCATATCGGTCATCAATGTGCAATATGTGTGTCATTTAGATCCTCAAAATATGTCAGAAATGCTATATATATAGATCCTCGAACTATTTCAGAGGTGTCATACAAACACACACTTATTGCACTTCAAAGAATCTTCCAAGACCTAGATCACATTTTTCATAGTTCGAGGGACTGTGTGACACCTCTGAAATAGTTCAGGGACCTAGAATGCACTTCACTTTAACGAGAGGCTATGGATGCCGGACAGGAACACGCCGTCTTAATTTGTGTCAGGGCTACTTGTGCCTGTACCGATTCTTAATTTGCAACAGTAGCACGACGGCCCATTTCTGCGGCCATAGGTTCGCTCGGCTTGTAGCTGTAGTTGTAGATCCGCTTTAATTTGGGTTTTTTCTTTTTGTTTAATTTTGCTTTTTCCTTCATTTTCTTTGTTTTTAACTAGCTTTCTTTGGTTTTCCTTTTTTCCTTTTACTTTAGGTTTCTTTGTTTTCTCATTCTTTTTTTGCTTTCTCTTTATTTGTTATACTTTGTTTTCTTTTGTTTATTTCCTGTTTTTCTTCGTTTTTTTGGGATTTTTTGCTTTTTCATTTGTTTCTTTGTCAGATACATTAGGAACTTTTTTTTACAAATATTTATTTCTTTCAAATACATGATTAACATTTGTCGGCTATTCATTTTCATACAAATATAAACATTCTCTTATAATGTTTCACATTTTTCAAATACATTATTACAATTACATGCTTTGAATATTTTTTCAAATACATGTTAAACTTTTTTAAATACACTTTGGAACAATTTTTTAATCAGAAAAACATTTTCTGTACTATGCAATTTTTTACACTGTGCAGACATTTTTTTTGTAACAATGTTTCAAATAATTTTTCTGAAATTTTGGAACAATTTTGAATCAAAATAATTTCTTTTAATTACAAGAACATGAATTTACAACATATAAACATTTTTCATACACATGATTAAAAGTTTCTACCTTTTATTCACATGTCCATTTTTCATATATATGCAAAATATTTTTCTATAGATGTTTCATATTTTTCAAATGCAAGATTAATATGTTCAAAAATTATGTACACTATTTTTTGTAATATATATGCAAGAAATGGCAGGATAATATGTGCTATAGGTTGATGGAATAATTTGGACGCAATGCATGTATCAAAACATATATAAGGGACAAAATTATCCTAATTAACCTGTATTCCTAAGTTGTGTACATCGGCGGTGATTATCGGAAGAATCAGATTGGTTTATTTCAGGTGTGACAACTGGTTGTGACTGATGGCTTATATGTCTTAATGGCTACCATATTTCATAGAAGAAGTTGCGGCGATATCGATATTTGCAAAGCATGCACAAAAAGTTGCCTTCAATGGAAGCAGATTGTAGCCTATACGTCTTAATAAATATATCGCAGAAAACAATCCAGGGTATGAAATTCATATGGTATCTAATATGCATGGAAACAAATGGATGGTGCATATGTTCGCATAGCAATGCAAGAAGCAGGAGACCGCTACAAAAATGAAATGAAGCCAATCCGAGGAGCAAGATACCTACTAAACAGAAGTTGAAGCACATGTCGATCTGGAGAGCAATCTGCAAAATATTTACAAATAAGTTGGGGGATAGTAGAAATCTCGGGTGACTGAAAACAGGAAGCGTGCACCAGGAGGGAAATAACTACAATGTAAATGAACAAATAAATTAGTAAAATGATGATATTGGCTTTTGTACTATGTCCATCCTAAATGAAAACATGTGCAGCTCCCATTACTAACCAATTTGTGCAAGCATGTATCATATTGAATAGCAATTTTACGAAATAAGAATATGAAAGAAATACAAGGGCAAGCGATATGTGGAAGTAATGTAGCCAATGTGAGCAACAAAAGACCTACACGCTCAACATCCTTCATCCCTAGCCAAGCCTGAGAAATTGGAAAGCATAGTCTTGTGAGGATAGAAATACTCACGGAGGGCTGAAAAGAGGGAGTGTGCACCTACTAGGGCAGAAGTCGGTTCTTAGACGTGGATGTGAGAAGGCGTTCGTGGTCAATGAGTATGGCAGTACAGAGGGGTTATGAACACATCTTTGCCCGCATTTGCAGGGCAATATAGCAGAGATAATGAGGGCTAGAAATTAAGTGTCATGAGGCCATTACATGTGCATTTGTGGCATGAAGGTGGAAGAGATTGCAACATAAAAGCGGGGAAGACGAATGAATTATGTGGAGCAGCGGAAGGGTTGGCTGTGGTCATTGGCAGGGGGGCATTGAGTGCGGCAGCTTAAGTCACCTGCGGTGACTAGCCATGAGGAGCATAGACTGTGGCGGCAGCGCTGGTATAGCGTGGACGTGGCGGCGGATTTTTCCCGCATCTTTGGTGAGGTTACTCACAGGGGACCGCCAGCGGTGAGGCCGGCTGGCTGGACCCAAGCAGGGGTGGTGGTGGCTGCTGGGAGAGCATGAGGGGCCGCAGGGGCTGGCCGTGGAAGGGTAGGTGATGGCACAGTCGCCGGAAGGCGATGTTGTAGCATCGGCTTGGCGGTAGTTTTTTTTAGCAAAGCTTGACAGATGGGTGTGAGTAGTAGGATCTTGAATGATAGTTTCCTATGGCTTCTTAGTGGCCAAATCTTGCGCCTAGCCCAAAAGATTGTGTCGGGGGCCGGCACTGAGCGGTAAGAACGAAATGGTGTGTTAACTCGGAGGTGGGTATCGATCTATGCTGCATCAACGACTGGAACAATTCGGGTGATGTGGCTTCATGAGAAGGCAGGAAAAGCACCTAGTGGGGTGCCTCTATTTAGATATAGAAGACTTGACCAACACTTGATCGGACGGCTGTAGACTACCTATCTATGTTGCATCAACGGCTAGAACAATTCGGGTGAAGTGGCTTCATGAGAAGACATAGAAATCATCTAGTGGGGTGCCCCTATTTAGATATAGAAGATTGGTTGCCTTGCATGATTCAAAAGGTATTGCGGGCCAAGATAAATAAGATAAATAATAATGGCCCTCAGAGCCTTACAGAAGAATTTGGTGAATGTTATTAAGTAGAAAATTAATTTTTATGTTAAAATAAGATAGTCCCACCGTTCCTAAGTATAAACCTTTTAGAGATTTCAATATGAACTACAAAAGAAGCAAAATGAATGAATCTACATTCTAAAATGTGTCTATATACATCTGTATATAGTCTATATTAAAATCTCCAAAAAGAATTATATTTAGGAATGGTGGGAGTACATATTTAATTCCACCTCAATGAATGTAAAGATTTTTTTGGAGGGAATTAAATGTTTATTTTGTTGCTACGATTTGAAAAATTAATGAGCATATATATCTTGTAGTATTTATCTAATTTATATGAAAATATTTTTAGTAGGAGTATATTTCCCATTAACTTTGGTGAGTACTGAATACACATTTATTGCACACCAAATATTTATAGATTTATCTCTATATATAGCTTGCATCTTTCGATGCTCTCATACACAAATATATCTGCAAAGCTTTAGTTGTCAGCCTGAGCTAGAGCACAAACAATGGCGAAGCACACTACCTTCCTCCTCGTAGCAATAGTAGCCATCCTTCTCACTGCCACTGCCGCCACCCTGGCCAAGGCCCCCGCCCCCACAGCCAACAAGCCGACGGCATACGAAATGCTAGGGCGATATGGCTTCCCACCGGGCATCCTCCCGGAGGGAGTGCATGACTACGAGCTCCGACCAGACGGCTCCTTTGAGGTAAATTTCGTGTTGACGGCCAGTACGACGTCCACTACAGCACCCGGGTCGCCGGGAACATAAAAAATGACACGATCAGCAGCCTCGAAGGCATTAAGGTGAAGGTCTTTATTGCGTGGGCCAGCATAAAGGAGGTTGGCCGCGATGGGGATGAGCTTAGGCTGCACGCTGGGATCATATCCAAGTCATTCCCGGTCGGCGATTTCTCCTCTAGCCCAAAGTGTAACTGAAGCTCGACTCCAAGATCGACACAAGTCTTCGATCACATCGCTTGACGTTTCCTTCTTTCTTCGTAGGATTGAAGATGCACGTTGCTGCTTGTTTTGTAATCCTGTGTCATCTTACCAATTAATGTACTCCCATTGTAGTATGGGCTGAGAATGAATGATACTCTCTCCGTTCCAAAATAGATGACTCAACTTTGTACTAAAGTTAGTATAAAGTTGAGTCATCTATTTTGGAACGGAGGGAGTATATATAAAGAAGTGCCTTTTGTTCATGATTGCAAAATTCATTTGTGATTTCAATTAACGAGGTGTTGGACAGTGAATGTGTTATCTGATCAAATAAGGCATGATGGTATTGTGGCACAAAAGAAACTGTCACTTAATTAGCTCTTAGCGTCATCTTAGATATAATTGGATTTGTTCTCGATCTTGAAGATAGCTTATGACATTTCACATGTCGTATCTTTTTTTTGAGGAAAATTTTGATCTATTAATCATGTCATGTCAGCATTGGAACGAGCCGAAAGCGCGCCGCTGTCATCGCCCCTCCCTCACCGGAGTCAGGCCAAAAAATTTGTATTGCAGTCGGATAGTCATGGTGCGAAGGCCCCACATGACCAACACACCAGAACAGCAACCGTCGCCTATGAAGAGAAGTATAGATCGAAAGGATACAACGTGAAGACACACGAACGAAGATGAACACATACTGGATTCATGTAGATCCACCAAACACTACCACCGATTGAATCTCATGAGATCTGCCGGAGACACACCACCACGTGTCCTTCGATGACGCGAGATGCATCACCGAAACAGGGGCTAGGCGGGGAGAATATTATTCCATCTTTACGGTGATACCTTCGCATCGTCTTCCTGAGCAAGACACAAACCCTAAACAAACTCGCGAAACCCCTAAAAATGGGGCAAGATCCCTCCTGTCGGCAAGGGCCAAGATCCACCACTCCGTCATATAGATATTGATAGATACTTGCATATAGATACTGACAAACACATGTTGGTGTGTTACCTTGAAAAATTAAACGTAGCTACACACCCTCTCTATTTTAAATTAATTTAAAATTTAAATTTGTCCTAATTGAAAAAAACTGACCAAAAATTATATCGACATCTACAACATCAATTTCTAAAATATATGTCCGTACTGTATATACTTGATGGTGTATATTTTAGCACATGTTTCTGTAGACTTTGTCAAAAGTTTAACTTGGAATATATCTAGATCTTTAATTAATTTGAAATTGGGTAAGTAATATTTAATGCTTGCATGCAGTGGCGGAGCTTGGGGATTTTTTTTCTTTAGAAAACGATGTGGTAATGGGCCAATTGGCAAGCGGTACATTTGTTCTTATGGGCTGGTGGGGCAGCCAAGATTGGTCTAGAATGTCCGCCACAGCTTGCATGCCTCAAAGAAATGAGTTGATGAAATATAATTCCTTTAAATAAATTAAATACAATTGAGAGCGGTGTGAAGAGGGGTAAATCATATTCCGCGAGTAAGGCTGGGTGTGTCAACATAAACACGCATTTCCCATGATTATATGGGCCAGCCCACTCAAGACACTGTATTCTTTCCTGCTTCTACTGTGACGAATATGGCAGTTTAGTTGGGCTTTTCTGTTCTTCTTCTTTTTTTTCTCTAGCAATTTGTTTGGAATTTGTATTTTCTGTTTATTTAAAAAAAACTTATCGATTTTCCATTTTATATTTTGATTTGTGAACAGATTTTAAATTATTAATTTTTCCAAATTGTCAAATATTTTGAAATTCATGACATTTTAAAATGTTTCAACTAAAGTTGGAGTTTTTTTAGTTCATGAAAATTTGTTTTTTAAATTGTTTAAATTTATGAACATTAATAACTTGCAATTATTTTCATATTGGCGTGCTTTTTTCCAATTTCATTATTTTGTAAAAGAAATGTGAACAGCTTTTGAAATTCATGAACATTTTTTAAATTCTTGAATATATTAAAATTTTGCAATATTTTACAATTATTGAAGAAAATTGTGCATTGTTTTTAAAACTGAATAACATTGTACGTCACCATTTGTAAAAATTAACGCAGTTACAAGAAGAAGAAAAGAAATGAAAAAACCGTTCAACCCATCGCTAGCATATAATAATTGACCGAACAAACAACCCAAAGTCCGTAGAATGGTAAATGGTCCGGTTCACAACGCAACATTATTTTGTGTTTGGTCAATGGCCCGATCCCTATGCGCGGAAGTCTCAGGAAATGTTTGACATCTGGCACAACTAAGGACGTATGGCAGTGCAACACTATTTGGCACTTGTACGTGACTACATGTACGATTTTGTGGCCATTTTCATCGTCTTAGTTTCAAAGTTCTGCTTCCCTTTGAACTCCTTTACTAGCAGGGACAACTATAATGTATGCAGTTTCACAGCAAAATAAAATATAGTGCTTGTAGATATTAGTGTAAACAAAGAAGCCTACTCAGAAAAGGGTGACATTGGAAGAAATAATGGCAAAGAGCTGGCAGTCTTAATGAGATCAACTGATAGCTTTAGCAAAGTCAAGTCATATGCATGTCGATTGTCGTGGTTCTAAGTCTGACAGTAGAATGGGGGGTAGGTATGGAGAGGCAAAATCCTAGCTATGGAGTAGTTGTACACATGAGTCTTTAGCGAGTTCAGGCCCTTCTCTGAGGAAGTAATAGCCCTACGTCTCGGAGCCCGGAGGCGGTCGACTGGTTTATGTGTATATGAGTTACAGGGGTGCGAACCCTTCTACCAGTGGAGGGGGGTGGCTTATATAGAGGACGCCAGGACCCCAGCCAACCCATGTAGCAGAGGGTTAAAGTACATTAAGGCCGGGCGTTACTGGTAACACCCTACATAAAGTGTCATCATGACCATTAAGACTACTTAATTACAGACCGTTTGGATACAGAGTAGATCCTGAACTCCTGGTGGTCGAGTGAGTCTTCATGGTCGAGTGTCTTTAAGTTCGTCGAGTGTCTTCTAGCCGGTCGAGTGGAGTCCCTCTTGGTCGACTGGAAGGTAGCTTCGTCTAAGGATGTCCTTGGGTATGGTATCCTAGGTAGGTCCATGACCGTACCCTAGGTACATAACATCATCACCGATCACCATACTAACCGTTGTTTTTTGTTTGAAGCCCAAAATTAGGTCTTGTAGAGGCGCCATAAGGGCCTTGCCCTCCATATTTCTTGCAGGCCCCTTCAAATAGAGCCTGCTAGCCTATAAGTATGTAGGTTGGAGGTGTTCTGATATGGAGCGGGCACCAAACCCAACCGCTCGCGGAGGAGTGAAGTTTGATGGCATTTTCTTACTGTTGTATCCAGTCCTGTCAATAATTATGTCATCTGTACATCTTGCCACCTTAGACTCCTGGCAAAAGCACAACCACTTTTGCACTAGGAAGAGCATCCACTAATGACAAATGACGTGTGTCGCACCCATTTCCCAACCACGGCCTTCAATTCTAACCCCATTTCCTGTCAGAGCATTCCTTTTGCGGTTATATAAACAGGCCCACCCCCTTAGGGCGCCACTACTCACCCATCTTTGTTGTCGGCGCCACAACCACCCACATCTTCCATGTCGGGGCAGTGGAGCCCTCCTAGTGGATCTTTCCCCTGCTAGACCGAAGAGGACCGCGCCGAGAGAAAGTTCTCGGAGAGGGCCTAGTCATGGTCTAAGTCGGTTAAGGAGGGTGCGCTCGACCAGGCTGAATCAATCCTTGGGGATGAGCGCTTCCCCACAGCCCACCGCTACCTTGCCTTCATGAGAACTACCGCCTTGGCAGAAAGGGAAGCCACACTCCTAGGGGTGCAATGTTGTAGCTTAGTCCCACAACGAAGACACACATGTACTCATAGACCGCCTGGCTGCGGAAGGGGAAGAACCCAAAGAATCTCGTCTCTGAGGTCACTTCCAAATAGAGGAATAGGCCGCACTAGATATTTATGATTCAATAAATTAGTTGTATTTTTATTTCGTTAGTTGAAATTGTGCTAGTAAGCATTGTGGAAATCAAGTTCAAAGCAAGCTTAAATTTTCTTCAATTGTTGTTGATGAGATGGGGAAGAGAAAGTTCTTATTAGCCCATGACAAATGAGTTCCATCACCAACAAATTTTGGAAGGCTTTCTTTATAGTGCCTTTGAGTTTGCACAAGCCATCGTAATTTATAGCAATCGCATCCATAAAGATTTTGAAGATCCAAAATATGGCGTATCTGCTAGAGTTGCTCTAAGCTAGCCAAGAAGAAACCAAAATTATTCAACCAGGCTCGGCAATAGGCTCCAACTAGTGATTCTTTGAGCCCACATCATTAAAGATAGGATGGAGATAGTTGGAATACAAAAATTGGGAAATCTATAATATTAATTTATATGGCACATCACGAATGTTAGCTCAGAATGATGGATATGGGTAAGGATAATGAACCGAAAATTAAAGAAAGTGAAGTCTCTCCAACACTTCAAATCAACTGGATTGTTCTGGATACATGTATGTTTATTCACGTTCTTTCATTTTTAGTCTATAGTACTCCCTTTGTCCAATAATATAAGATCATTTTGACACTATACTAGTGTAAAATATGCTCTTATATTATGGGGCGCAAGGATTATATACTTGCATGTCTGCTCATCTGATTATGCCACTGGTTTATAGATCGGTTGGACATAGACGACAAAATAGAAAGGGAAAATTGATTTTATACCCTTAGTTGTGTCACACTCGACAGGTTTGCCCCTAGTTTCAAAAAACACTCATTCTTGTCCAACTCACTTTGGTTTTCTTATGCTTTTGCCCTTCCGGCACGGTTCCGTCTAGTCAGCGCCGTTTGACCGCTACCGGCGGTAGTTTTTGGACATTTTTACCCCTCTTGCGGATAACCCTCAGTACCCCTTCGTCCTCAGCTAGCTCGCGTGAAAAACAGAGGGAGGGAAGGCACGACAAGTTTGGAGCGGGAAGCGGGAAGCGGGAGAGAAAGGAGCGGTGCACATGGCGAGCTCGGGGTCGTCCTCCTTCTCACCAGCGACCGGAGAGGTAAGTAGTCCTTTGAATCTTTGAATTTGGTGCTCCTCCACCCCATCCCACTTGAATCTAGGGATTTATAGGGTTTGTGACATTTGGGGGAAATTTTACCTATCTTTTAGGTCGATGGGGTCGGGATTGTGCAACATTCGTCGGAGTTTTATCTTCCCGACGAGTCCTATTCTGGCTTGGAGTTTTTGTCAAAGCATCGCTGCCCTGGCCATGGCCTTGTCCCTGCCCGCCGTGTATCATGAGGAGGAGCTAGCAGTGGCCGCCGTTTTTTAGGTTGTCCATTAGATGTAAGTTTTTGTGAATTTGTGATAGATTTAGTTTTTGTTGATTTGTACTCTCTAATGTTGATTACTCTGACTTGCAATTAGTTACCAGAAGAGTCTGAATGGGTGGTGTGGGTTGACCCAGCTCCTCCATTGCGTGTTGCCCTTGCTTTTGAAGACTTGCACGCAGAGGTTGAAGGCAGTTGGATCAAATGTCACCATCTGAAGAAGGAAAACATGGAGCTGGCAAGGAAGAATAGGGCTTTGAAGAAGAAACTTAGAGAGAGAGAGATGAGATGTTGCTGGTGTGGGCATTGCTGTTAGTTGGAATTGTTATGTTTGTTGTACTGGTATGGTAGATGTAGTTTATCGATGTATCTGAAGTGAAGATGTTGATGGAACCCTACTTTGATGTAACTTTGCAGTTGCAGTTGAATTGATGTCACTTTATCTGATGTCGTCGACGACAAATCTTATGTGCTGAGTCCAAATGTGGATGGTAGATGAAGATTTGTCGTCGACGACGTCGACGACAAATCTTATGTGATGAGTCCAAATGTGGATGGTAGATGAAGATTTGTCGTGGATGGTAGATGACGACAAATCAACATGAAGTTGAACAACAAAATAGTGATGGACAAAGGAGATAACAGCAAGCAGCAAACAGTGCATTAAGCAAGCAACAAACATTAAGCAAGTGCATAATAGTCAGTGCATAATAGCCAGTGCACAGACATTAAGCACTCAGAAGTTCACATAGTCAAGTGCACAGATCAACATCTAGTTCATAACAGCATCAAAACAAGTAGATTCATCAAGGTTGTTGTTTACATAGTCAACTTTGCTAAACTCAGTGAAACTTGCTCTAGCCCAGATTTTTGTGTGGTGCTGCTCAAGATATTCCTTTACTTTTGGTCTGCTCTTCAGCTGGTTCAGATGAAAGTTGTGCTTCTTAATGCTGTAAGTTAGTGAGCAAGGCCATAGATTGTCATCATAAAATTTTCCTTTGAATTTCTTGCTGAAATTTTGGGCAAGATGCCTCATACACTCTCTGTGCTCCACTCCTGGGTAAACATCATCAACAACACTCTCCAGTCCTTTGCAAGCATCAGTATGTATGACTAAACCTTCAGGGTGTCCTATTGCTTCCTTCAGGTTTTTGAAAAACCAAGTCCAGCTCTCAGTTGACTCCACCTCAAGAACACCATATGCAACAGGAAATAACCAGTTATGAGCATCTAGAGCACATGCTGCTACAAGTTGGCCCCTAAACCTACCATGCAATGCAGTTGCATCTACAGCCAAGTATGGCCTGCACCCCTCCAAGAACCCTTTCTGACAAGCTTTGAAGCATACAAAAACCCTTCTAAAACACTCCTTGTAGAATTTTTTTCCTTTTAACTTGTACTCCACTGTGTGCTTGTTTATGTCAACAACACTTCCTGGTGATGCCCTCTCTACTTCAGCTTTGAATGCATAAAGTAACTGGAAACTATCACTGTACTTACCATAAATCTTGTCAAGTGCCATCTCCTTACCATAGTAACATCTGCTGTATGGCACCTCAAGACCATACTTCTCTAACAACCTACCCTGAATTTCCTTTGTTCCAATTGCTGGATTTTTCCTGATCCATGCCATAGAAGCATCTGCAATCCACCTTCTTTTTGCAGCTCTCAGTCTCTGAGATCTATTCACACTAGGACATGTGTGAGGGTGGGGATTCACTTTGATCTGACAATAAAACAAATAATCAGTCAGGATAATATTAGTAAAACAAAAAGGCACATTTTATTAAAAACACATTACTAAAACAGTACCTGAAACAGAGTGCTCCTCCTCATCAGAGATGCATGCAGCCTCCACTTACACCCACTCTTAAGTGTAATGTACTCAGTTTCAGACTTGATTGAGAATGTTCCAACTGCATTCTTGCAATCAACTGCATTAGGAAAGACGACACCTTCCTCAATGGATGGATTATCTCTATCATACATCATTACAGGTCTATCCTCATATGGATCCTCAAAAGCTCCCATGTCATTATCCTCTTGCCTCTCATCATCATTAGTATCTGAAAATTCTGCAGGAATGTACTCTTCATGTGTTGTATGCTCATCATTGTTGTGCTGGACATAACCTGGGTAAAGTTTCTCATCCTCCTCATCAGATAAAATAGGTGCATCAGGCAGTGCCTCTTCCACAACTGGATCAGGCTGATCCTCTGGTCTATTAGTGCCACATTCAGCAGTAGCTGGAGTGGTACTTGCACTTGCTGCACTAGTTCCAGGAGCACTAGGAGTACTAGCAGCTGTCCTGGATCCACATGGCCTACCCCTTTTTCTACCCCTATCCCTCCAGCAGTTTTTTCACACCTTTCTCCTCTTTTTCTCTGAATTACTGTTATTTCCAGATTGCATGACCTTGTCTCTGCATTACTTGCAAACATCACACCTAACTCATCATCACACTATAGAGGGTTCCAACACTCCTTTAAACTATCCCAATATCTAATTTCAACAGCATCAAACAATCCCCATGGATACTTGGCACAAATAGCAGCCCTGAAGTCATTAAATGACCCACTACTGCTATCCACAACTAATGGAAATGTGAATCCGATCTCCTTTCCTTCCGTACCAGCAGAAACGATAACTGTCGTCTCCATTCTAACAGACAGAAAGAATGCAACCTCTGGATCCATCCTACAGTAATGAGCATACCATCTCCCATGAGCAATTGAACCAAAGCTAGCCTAAAACTTATTTGAATCCACTAAGCATGAGTAGATCTGAGACTGAAACTTACCCCGCCGCGATCTGACGTGCAGATGTGGTGCCCTCGCCGCCCTGACTGCCACCAAAGCCGCCTTCAACGCCCTCCCATGCCGATGCGCTGCTCTTGCCACCGTTGACGACGCCACCGCCGCCATTTCCGCCATCCAATGGTGATGGGGACACCGTCTGGCCGTGCGCGCAGCCAGGGCCCTTGCGTTGCGATGTGCCGCCCTCCCGTGCCGATGCGGTGCCCTTCTTGCGGCGCCCGCGGCCGCCACCTAGGGTTTCTCCATCCTCCCCCAGCGCCTGGCCTGGAAACGGATGTGGTGCGAGGATTGGTTTGTGGATCTAGTGGTGAGCCGCCAATGGCGACTAGGGTTTCTGACGGGGGAAAGAGAGTGAGAATGGGGAACGATAGAGTGAGAGTGGGAATGAGTTGGTTAGGTCGACCGAGGGGCAAGCCGTGTCCAAAAACTAGCGGCGGTAGTGGTCAAACGGCGCTGACTGGACGGAACCGCGACGGAAGGGCAAAAGCATAAGAAAACCAAACTGGTTCGGGCAAGAACGATGGTTTTCGGAAACTAGGGGAAAACCTGCCGAGGGGGACACAACTAAGGGCACCAAATTAATTATCCCAAATAGAAAAGATTTGAAAATCATGTCATGGGTCTCTTTTTTTTCCCGCTGCACAAAGTGTTGGTTGTTCTCATGTCTGGTTCACAAAAGGCCAGCGTTTATAGTCAGAAAGGGGGAAACTGACAGTCCTTCTTAGGCTTTCACTATTTGGCCACACTGCGGGTGCCGAGCAATTTGGTGCGCCTAATGTGTGATGTGTGCCTTCATCGGTGGTTATGGTTAAAGCATGCATGCAGTACGTTGTACAAAATGGCTTTAGCATAAAACGCCAAGATATGTACCTTTTTTCTCCAACAACTGAAAGATGGCTAAAGATTGGTAGATAGTCAACGATTGGATGGTGTGTGCATGCATGTTGGTTGGAACCTGGAAGCAGAATAGCAGAGATCAATATTATGAACACACACAACATAAACTAATTGAAGCAATATTGAGTAACAAGCTAGGTTCATACGAACAGTTCACGAAGTATATTGTCTACTTGGCTTGATGTCCTCTGTTGCTTCAAATGATCATTCACTACCGCAGAATCACTTACTAGTGGCAGGCTGGAAAAAACTTACCAGTAAGGCAGTAACGAGCAAGGTGCCCGCCACTATAACTCATCACTGGTACTAGTCCCACTCATATTTTGGTTTACTAGTCCCACTCATATTTTGTATCAAATTTTAACCATGACTTTAACTAATACAATATAAGTTCTACATTGCAAAAAAAAAATCATTTGAAACTACATTCAAATACGAGTCTAACAATATAACTTTTTCTGGCATGCATTAACGTTTTACTAGTCAATTATTTGGTCAAACTTTGACCCCAAATACGACGGGGACTAGTAAACCCAGACAGAGGTAGTACTTGAGTACAAGGGACAAACTTCTTTTTGGTGCTAGTCACCGATAAGGTCGCAACTATGGGGGTTTCTGCAATAGTGAGTGCTGAAACTAGAGAATTGATCTACTTTATATTGATCCCATGGCTGCATGGGAGTAAAGTTTTATCGCATCACCATGGCTAAAGTCCTAAGTATTTTTAGCGTTTTCCTCCTGCCCAAGAAGTGACTCCCAGGCGACTAGGTTTTCCCCTCTTGCTGGCGCTGGCACCAGTCAACCTTGCCTCCCATGGCCCGTGGGTCATGGACGTACAGAGGACCCGGGGCCCTCGCCGGGGGGAGGGTCCCTGCTCTCGTTCTTGTTTGGTTCAGCGTCTCGGTTGGGATTGTGTGGCGGCTATGTCCCTAATAGGAATAATATCTCCCATGTCCAATCCCCGTCCCGATGGTGAATCTAGCGTCGTTAGAAGGTGTGCAATGGTGTGTCTCCGCCGGATCTCGTGAAATTTGGTGCGGGCCTTTGCTGGATCTGTTTGAATCAAATCTTTGTTTGTCTTCGGTCATGTCTCTATAGGTTTGTTTATTCCGATCTACGCTTCTCTTCATCGGCGATAATTGATGTTTTGGTGTGTTGGTCGTGTGAGGTTTATCATGATGACTTCTCAACTATCTAATACAAGAAGGTTTGCCCAGCTCCGGCGAGAGGGCAATGACGGTGGTGCGCCTTCTCCTCGCTTTAGTGCACATAGTCATCGCTAGGTGGTCCACAAACCTGATTGAAATTTTTGCTACTACCGGTGTTCTCAACCATGCCATATGATGAGTAGACTGATAGTTTCTCCATAAACAAAAGGTCCTAAGGGCATCTCCAAAGTCGACCCCCAAAACGAACATAGTATCTATCTGCGTCCTGGTCTAGACCAGTACACGGACAGTGATGCACAAGCCGACTGTCCAACGCTATTACCTAAATATCCACCTCTATTTTTTGTGGCAGAACATCTGTCGCACGTGGTGTCCGGCATGGACATTGTTGGTAGGAGGATGGACGATCCCTGGCTGCGGAGGGATCTTGGGAGGACGGCTGCGTAGTCCAAGGAGGCAGGTGTGTTGGTGCAGGCAGCGAACGTCCTACGATACTTGGGGAGCGGCTGGAAAGGTAGAACGACCCCAATTTGCCTCCCACAACCCCCCCCCCCCACCCCAGTTTGCCTCTGGTTTGTGGATAAACAAATGTCCGGACCGGTCCACGGATCGATGGGGTACCACTTTGGATGGCAAAATGGTTCCGAACCGGTCGGTCTAGACGAATGCAGGCGGTTTAAGAGTCCACGTTGAAGATGTCTCAAGTATTTCACCATTTGCGTAATCTGCCATTTGCGTAACCTGGAGGGCGTGCAACACAACATGTGGTTGGGCGTAGAAACTCGGTGGAATATAGTCACTCACTTCAGAACAAATGCAAAATGATACAGTATTTTTCAATTTTTTCAATGGATGTTAGGCGCGAACAAACCATATATGAAAAGTCTATACCGGTGAGTGAAGACCCTCGCTTTAAATCTCGTCTTTGCAAGGACGACGTGTACCGGCCCCGCGCGCGCGAGTGGAAATGTACCGTCGATCGATCGGCCGGTTGTTGTCGGGGCCGTGCACATAGAGAGGTGGATCGACACGTGCCAGCTGACCGATCAATCAATCTCTGACCAGTGAAGACCGTATCCATGCTGGTTGGTCCCGGGCCAAACATCCATGCCATGGTACCATCCACCGGCTTTCTCTGATCCTCTCTACTATTTCTATATAAACCAGCAATCGGAAACGATTTCTTCAGGTACTTCTTGTTACTTGCTATCTACATATTTCAGCAAAGCCTGAAGCTTCGATTTTAAGGAAGAGAGAGAGAGAAGACCTGGATCATATCATCGTTGTAGGAGGAGAAGACGGCAACGGCGCAAGGCATAGCTGGAGTCGCTTCTTCTATGCTTTCGCTCGACATGGCGTTGCTCCTCGGAGTCATCTTCGCCTCCATCCTTACAAGTAAGTCATCTCTCTCTCTCTCTCTCTCTCTCTCTCTCTCTCTCTCTCTCTCTCTCTCTCTCTCTCTCTCTCTCTCTCTCTCTCTCTCTCTCTCTCTCTCTCTCTCTCTCTCTCATATAGGACGACCTTGCACATTGATTATTCATCCCAAATTGACATACTCGAGAGTAATTCTGGGCCTTTTGCATCTCTTGATTCATGCATGCAACCATTTTTTTACAAATATACAGAGAAGGAAAAATTCAACAAAAAAGCAAATAAAGTTTGAAAGATATATAATTCCAAAAAGCACACGCCTCCACGCATATATGCCGTGGACAAGAGAGCTCGTCGATATCCACTTGATATCCAGTGATCCGAAAGCTGCGAGAATGGCCCCCCACCACCCGTGCTTCCTCTCTTTGTCCCCTGAGCCAAGATTGGATATTAATATATTTTTCATACTAGTATCTTTTTTATGGGATATATTTCATATTGAATGTGACATGGTTTCAGTCAATTGTCTCATAGCATCTACAGCCGGATGTTTCAAACCCGTCTCAAACGCCCGGCGGGCTGACCTATAAGTGACATGTCACAAAAACTGACTCACCCGGGCGCCTCAAACGTCATGGTTGTTCGGCGTCCATTATATCCAGCCCAAATATGGGGCAATCTGGGCGCGTCCACCACGTCAGGCTGCCTCACCTCGACCCCACATATATTCCCTCTGATGAACTCTTCACTGCAATCCGTTCAGTCCACTCCACTCTCTATGTCCTCTCGTCTTCCCAATCCATCCTCTTCTCTTCCAAATCCGTCCTCTCCTCTTCCAAATCCGATCCATGGGGATGACCGCACCGGCTCTGGCTCCAATGACGACGAGAGCGACATCGATGAAGTTGCTCTGCACATTGCTTTGCGCCACTCCCATCTAGATTAGGGCGGTAGCAGCGAAGGCAGCTCATAGAGCGACGCGCCATCCCCCTTCGCCCGCCGTCGCAGTATGGGTGAATTTGCCGGGCCCTCCTGTCTGGCGCACATCACCGGTGGGAGCACTGCCCATTCCGCCCCACTCCAGGTACACCGCCCCGCCGCGACCACATCTATTGTACCTCCGAAGGGCATCCATGGGCATCGTTGGATGCTTGTGCCCTCGCCAGCGTCGGGCCGGTCGAGGACACCTGAGTCGTAGGTGTGGGCCGCACGACGCGAGCGGCAACGCGTGAGGGAGGCCATGGAGGTGGGCGATGTGTTGGCGAGGCCTCGGGCACTCTCGTGCACGCCGGTCGATCCCGAGGACGCGCTCATTGCGTCTGTCCTCCAGCGCTCCCTGATAACGGCGGAGATGCATTCGCGATGGCTATGGCGGAAGAACGCCAAAGCGCTCCGGCTCGCTATCGAGTTGTTGGAGCGCGAGGCGTCGTCGAAGGCGGCGGGAAAGGCGAAAGCGAGGAGGCACGCCCTGGAGCAGGAGTGCTTGCTCTGGAGGCTTACCGGGGGTCACATGGAGCTATCGGACGACTCCAATGAGGGATCAATCTCTGACAACGATGACCACGACCCTCCGGTGGCCGATGCCTGCACCAAAGGCCAAAGCAGCACCGTCGACTGCAAGGGGAAGGGGCGGCGAGGAAATGGTGATTTCCTTTGCCGTCTCCATTTAATTAAGTTTTTATCATATATTTATGTTACTGTCTGATTGAAACTGCATCTTTTGATTGTTTGATAATCATTTATGCTAGAATGATGCCCAATTTAACTAGATTTGGTGCTAGTTCGTTGATGTACGTCAGTTTATTTTCATACATGCATGTGTTGCATGGGTATGTGATGTCAGATTTGAGATACACGGGTGTGGACGCACCAAAATAAGGAGTGTCTGGTCAGTGCCCACGGACGAGCGTTTGAAGGATCGGATTTGATGTCTTCAGCAGTAGATGCTCCCATCTACGATATCATGCAGTAGTACGTATCTTGTAAGCCTTTGTAATGCAAGAATATTCTGATTTTAAACGATATTTCAAGTTTTCACAGTTTTACTTATAACAAGCGAACTGTGATTTTTTTGTTGTTGAAAAAAGTCAAGCCAACTGTGAATGCCAACACATTATACACCATTGCCGAGAGATGGGGAAATAGTTCATTTCTTTTTCTGGAAAAACTTTACAAAAATGATAATGTGAACATGCTCCACCACACGTCCACACATGCCACACCTACATGAGCAGCCTCCCAACCACCCGTTATAGGTGACGGACCAAGGACACAAAACCTGAATGTTGCTTAATTCGCATCGAACATAATACTGTGAGGGAGTGGCTAGGAGACAGTCACCTGAAATTTTTGAAGAGGCAAATCGAATTCTAACTTTCTATCTCAACTGTTGGATCAAGATCCAACGTCTAGGGCTCCATCTTCAACGTCGAAACAGCATGACATTGTTTCTCTTCTTCCTCACTGCATGTTCGATCTTTCTCTTCCCCAACCGCCCCCACGGACCACCGGCCAGACCACCAGCCACCACCGCCCGCGGCTGGCAGCGCTCCCACGCCAGCCTCGCTGCCTTGCCCCCCCCCCAAACCAATGTCCACTATCGGCTGCAGCCGCCCCCGGCTATCCCTCTAGCCCCGGTGATGGTCAGCTTTTCCGACGAACCTGCACCACCCCCACACCCCTAAGGTAGATATTGGGGTCGCCTGCCACCCTAAGATATATTGTGGGGTCGCCTGCCACCGTATGATAAACCTTGAGGGCTTCTCAAGCGTGCTTCTTCTTTCCCTCCGGCGAGTTCCTTGCTTCATGCCAAATTTGACTGATCCAAATTCCGAATTCAGGCGACTTACATATAGCTATTGTGAAACTGTGATGAGTTATAGTGACGGGAACAAAACCATTACAACACGCCCACAAGATAGGATACTCTTACCAACCAGGCTACCCAAAAGACACACACACCTTGTACAATGGACATTGTTTAGGTTGCCTACAATATCATCGTCATCACCTCTCCCCGAGCAAGCAACTCCTACTTCACTGTGGACGACCTACCAAGAGCACTCACAATGAGCAGCATGAAAGAACCCTAGGGGCTATGCCAAACAATCAACCGAACGCTTCGAGGACTAAACAGCTACGACTTCGGTCACGAGTCTCGCAGGAGAAAGAAGCACACCTTACACAAACATAGCCCGATTTACCCATCACAAAGCATTGTTGCCGCCGTATCGCCTCGCGACACTACTGCTCCAACTTCATACTTAAAGGCATGTCGAACGGTCGAACACGAAGGACATGCCACGACCATGTTTTTCTTGCCACTATCATCGTTGCCACAAAAATGCACACGTTTTTAAGACAAATTGTAGAAATGTCCTTCAAAATTCGTGATTCCGTCAGAACTGAATTAAGAGTACGCACAGTTGCAGCAGCTTCGACACAAACTTGCGTGATGCGTGATAGTCTAGCTGACACGTACCATCACCCTGTCTGTGTCTGGCGAAATATATATCGCGAGCTGATAAATGCAACCGTGTGCATATGGATATGTCATATTTGTGTGCTTGTGCATATAAGTATATATATGCAGCTATGCCAAGTGCCTTTAATTAGGTGAACCATATACGTACAAAGTATATACGTTCACATCTCCTTGGAATTTTGCATTCTCTACTATGTAGCAGACGTTGGAACATACACTTTTATTGGTTTTTTTTTTCGAATTTCCAATCCACTTGCATGCAGTCAGGGAAATGTTGCGATATTTTTTATGTCCAGTCAGTGAAGGATTTTTATTTTGTCTTTTGCAAAAAAAAAGAGTCAAAGCTCTGCCACTGGCTGTTTTTTGGACTAGTCAAGAAGTGCATGCTGAGTGGGCCTTAGAAAAGAAGTGCATTGTGCTCTGAGTGGGCCGTAGAGCACTAGTACAGTCAAGTAGTCAACCATTATGTTCTCCACCCCTTAAAAAAGACGATTATGTTCTCCAACAATGTGTAGAACATTCCTCCATAAGAAAAGGTTAGCACAAATTAGGAACTGGCTGGTGTACATCCAACCAAAATGTCAGTGATGGGTTGATAGCGGCCTGCCTCCAAACTAAGACAAGAATTTCAAACCGTGTCGACCTTCCCGCCATTTTGTGTTTGCTTCCTCCTATCGCGTGCAACGGCTGCATGCATGCGTCGTGAACAATCCACCGTCCGTATCGTACCATTTTTCAATTGCCGCCAGCAGAATGATAGCTAACAATCAAAGTTAACAGATCCTTCTAAGCGATGCCAATGTTACGGTACACAATATTATCATTGCTTCTCTCTGCACGCTACTACTACACACGCACGGTTTAGGTCTGTATAAATCGACTGAGCAACGATCGAGCAATTCATCCACGCATATACACAAGTGCACACATATAGATATTCACTCTTCAACAGTGGTTACAATTTGGTCGTTAACGAACGATGGGATATACTTGTGCAGGAGCGGCCTCGGTGGGCGTGTGCTACGGCATGAGCTCCAACAACCTGCCGCCCCCGAGCACCGTCGTCGGCATGCTCCGGGACAACGGCTTCAACTCGGTGCGTCTCTACGCACCGGACAATGACGCGCTGGCGGCACTCGCCGGCACCGGCATCGGCATCATCGTCGGGGCGCCCAACTACGTGCTTCCCGAGCTGGCCGCCAGCGCCTCTGCAGCGGCCGCGTGGGTCCGCGCCAACATCGCGGCACACCCGGATGTCTCCTTCCGGTACCTCATCGTGGGCAACAAGGTCGCCGGCAGCGACACGCAGTACCTCGTCACTAGTAGAAAAAGGGTCAAATGTGAGACACATTAGTCCTGGTTTGTAACAGAATCGGCACTAATGTGTCCATTAGTGCCGGTTCCAACGGCTAGGCGGAAGGAGCTGTTTAGTACCGGTTCGTGGCGAACCTTTAGCACCGGTTCGTGCCACGAACCGGTTCTAAAGAAAGTGGTGGCAGGATGTTGTCAGAGTGGGGCCCTTCCAGCACCTTTAGTACCGGTTCGTGGCACGAACCGGTACTAAAGGTCGTCCTATATAAACCCCACCCGCACTCTGTTCTTCCCCCTTTCCCCTCTCCCTCTCCTCTGTTCTTTCCTTCTTCCTCTCGAGTTCATCATAAAATTTGCCCCAAATTTGTCAAGATTTGCAGGCCCCCATCCATTCAAATGATCACCAAGGTTAACAACTTTGTCCTTTCATCTCTCATTGCTAGATTAGCTCTTGCATTGGTTTATATAGTGATTAATTGTGGGTTTTAGTAATTTTGGATGAATTATATGTGGTAGTATTTGATTTATATGCAATTTGAGGTCAAAATAACACTTAGTTTGCATATGTAGGTGTGTTTTACTTAGTGCCTTCTAAATCTCCGTCGTAACCACCGTCGATCGCCCGCACCGTCCCGTCGCCGGCACCACCTTGTGGTGAGCCTCTTGTCCATGAAATTTTATATAAAAAAATGATGTTTGTGTGATTTGGATATATAGTTACTCGTATAATTATCTTACCCGTACGTTGTTTGTTATACACAGTGCCATGGTTTTGATATCCGTCCCCGCCGGCCCTCGTCCTTGTTATGATTCGGATGTGGTATATTCTCTTTTAAAACTATTTGTTGCATTTCATGTTTATGACAAATTATGCCCATCAAGTTGACATAGATATTTTTATCTAGGAGGTATGTGAACCGGAAATTCCAATCGACCCTATTGTCGAGAGGTTAAATTTAGTTGAAAGAGAAAACGAGTGCTTGAAAGAAAAATTGAAAAGAATTGAGGGGGAGAAGATGGAATTGGAGTTGCATGTTGCCGATGTCGTCGATGATCATAAGATCAAGATGGAGAAAATGCGCTTGAAGATTAGAAAGATTAGAAAATATGCCATCGATAGTGAGGCTTGGTATCATTATGTTGTTGGATCAATTGTTACCTTAGTTGTGATCTTGATCGCATTTGTTGTTGCATTTAAATGCTTTACCTAGAGAGTTATTTGTTTGTTGCATTTAAGTGTTGTATGAGCTTTATGTATGAACTTGTATTAATTTGGTCTATTCGGTGTTGTGTAATGAAGATGAGCCGGCAATGGATGTACGATGACCGATGCTCTCCTCAGTTCGTTGAGGGCGTGCATACTTTTCTGCTTGCGGCTGAGGCAAACAAGCAGGCGGATGGTTTTATGCCTTGTCCATGTGCTGGCTGTAAGAATGGTCGCAATTACTCTACGTCAAGAACCATTCACGTCCACCTGTTTGAGTCCGGTTTCATGCCCCACTATAATGTTTGGACCAAGCACGGAGAAAGAGGGGTTATGATGGAAGACAATGAAGAAGAAGAGGACGACGACAGCTATCCTGGCCATGGGTTCTCTGAATACGATGATACAACAATGGCGGAAGAAGCTGAGCCGGTAATGCGGGAAGAAGCTGAGCCGGCAATGCGGGAAGAAGCTGAAGAAGAGACATCAGATGAGCCCGTTGATGATCTAGGTCGGGCCATTGCCGATGCAAAGAGAAACTGCGCAAGTGATTTGGAGAAGAAGAAGTTGCAGCGCATGTTAGAGGATCACAAAAAATTGTTGTACCCGAATTGCGTAGGTGACAAGAAAAAGCTGGGCACCACACTGGAATTGCTGCAATGGAAGGCAGAGAATGGTGTATCTGACAAGGGATTTGGAAAGTTGCTGGTAATGATAAAGGATATGCTTCCAAAGGACAACGAATTGCTCGAGAGTACGTACGAAGCAAAGAAGGCTGTCTGCCCTCTAGGGTTAGAGGTGCAGAAGATACATGCATGCCCTAATGATTGCATCCTCTACCGCGGTGAGTACGAGGATTTGAACGCTTGCCCGGTATGTGGTGCATTGCGCTATAAGATCAGCCCCGATGACCCTGGTGATGTCGAGGGCGAGCGCCCCAGGAAGAAGATTCCTGCCAAGGTGATGTGGTATTCTCCTATAATACCACGGTTGAAACGTTTGTTCCAAAACAAAGAGCATGCCAAGGCGATGCGATGGCACAGAGAAGATCGTAAGAAAGACGGAAAGTTGAGAGTACCCGCTGACGGGTCGCAGTGGAGAAAAATTGAAAGAAAGTACGGGAAGGAGTTTGCAGATGACGCAAGGAGCGTATGGTTTGGTCTAAGCGCAGATGGCATTAATCCTTTTGGAGAGCAGAGCAGCAACCATAGCACCTGGCCTGTGACTCTATGTTTGTATAACCTTCCTCCTTGGTTGTGCATGAAGCGGAAGTTCATTATGATGCCAGTGCTCATCCAAGGCCCTAAGCAACCCGGCAACGACATTGATGTTTAGCTAAGGCCATTAGTTGAAGAACTCTTACAACTGTGGAATGGAACAGGTGTACGTGCGTGGGATGAGCACATGGGGGAAGAATTTGACCTAAAGGCGTTGTTGTTCGTGACCATCAATGATTGGCCTGCTCTCAGTAACCTTTCAGGACAGACAAACAAGGGATACCGCGGAGGCACGCACTGTTTGGATGATACCGACAGTATATATTTAAATAGTTGTAAGAAGAATGTGTACCTGGGACATCGTCATTTCTTCCGAGCAGGCATCCCGTAAGAAAGAAAGGCAAGCATTTCAAAGGTGAGGCGGATCACCGGACGAAGCCTCGCCACCGTACTGGTGCTGATGTACATGATATGCTCAAGGATTTGAAGGTGATATTTGGAAAGGGTCCTGGCGGACAACCTGTTCCGAAGGACGCTGACGGACGCGCACCCATGTGGAAGAAGAAATCTATATTTTGGGACCTGCCATATTGGAAAGACCTAGAGGTCCGCTCCGCAATCGACGTGATGCACGTGACGAAGAATCTTTGCATGACCCTGCTTGGCTTCTTGGGCATGTATGGGAAGACAAAAGATACACCTGAGGCACGGGAGGACCAGCAACGTATGCACGGAGAAGACGGCATACATCAGGGTCATGCAAGCTACGCTCTTACCAAAGAAGAGAAGGAAATCTTCTTTGAATGCCTGCTCAGTATTAAGGTACCGTCTGGCTTCTCGTCGAATATAAAGGGAATAATAAACATGGCAGAGAAAAAGTTCCAGAACCTAAAGTCTCATGACTGCCACGTGATTATGACGCAACAGCTTCCGGTTGCATTGAGGGGGCTTCTACCGGAAAACGTTTGATTAGCCATTGTGAAGCTATGTGCATTTCTCAATGCAATCTCTCAGAAGGTAATCGATCCAGAAATCATACCAAGGTTACAGAATGATTTGGTGCAATGTCTTGTCAGTTTCGAGTTGGTGTTCCCACCATCCTTCTTCAACATCATGACGCACGTCCTAGTTCACCTATGCGAAGAGATTAACGTTTTGGGTCCTGTATTTCTACACAATATGTTCCCCTTTGAGAGGTTCATGGGAGTCTTAAAGAAATATGTTCATAACCGTGCTAGGCCAGAAGGAAGCATCTCCAAGGGCCATCAAAATGAGGAGGTCATTGAGTTTTGTATTGACTTTATTCCTGACCTTAAGCCGATTGGTGTTCCTGAATCGCGGCATAAGGGCAGACTGGATGGAAAAGGCACGCTAGGAGGGGAACAAATAATATGTATGGACGGACATTCTCTCACTGAAGCACACTACACAGTTCTACAGAATTCCGCCTTGGTGGCTCCGTATATGGATGAACACAAGAATTTGCTACGCTCCAAACACCCGGAGCGGTCTGATGACTGGATTACACGTGAACAAACCAGGAGTTTCGCCAGCTGGTTGCAGACACGTACCATGCATGACACCTCTATTGAAGATGACTTGTACTTGCTGTCCCAGTTACCATCTTCGAATATAATGACTTTCAAAGGGTACGAGATAAATGGTAATACATTTTACACGATCGCCCAAGATAAGAAGAGCACCAACCAAAACAGTGGTGTCCGCTTTGATGCAGAAACCAAGACGGGAAAGGAAACATATTATGGTTATATACAGGACATATGGGAACTTGACTATCGACGTGGTTTAAAGGTCCCTTTGTTTCGGTGCAAATGGGTCAATATGACACGAGGCGGGGTAACGGAAGACCCGTAGTACGGAATGACAACAGTGGATCTCAACAATCTTGCGTATGCAGACGAACCATTCGTCCTAGCCAATGATGTGGCACAGGTTTTCTATGTTAAGGACATGTCTACCAAGCCAAGAAAAAGAAAAGATAAGGAAGCGAATGCATCTTACGATGAGCCAAAGCGGCACATAGTTCTTTCTGGGAAGAGAAACATCATGGGAGTGGATGACAAGACAAACAAGTCAGAAGATTATGAATAGTTTGATGAAATTGCTCCATTCACAGTGAATATTGACCCGAGCATCCCGTTAAATGATGAAGATTTTCCATGGTTACGGTGCAAAGGGACACACGCAAAGAAAAAGTTTCACACCCAAAGATCTGGGATGTGATCGACTTCACTATCATCACTTTCTTCTGTGTTTCACACCCAGAGGGGAATCCCTCTAATAGTTAGGGTAGTTATGTGTTTTGGCATTTGAAATGCGAAGAAATTTTATGTGCAAACAAATTCTTTCATGCCTTTACTGATTTTTAAAGTTAAGTTATTCACAAACTAGCGATTCACACTAATTTCAAATAATTCAAAATTTAAAGTATTCAAATTTGAAAACTACGGGCACTAACAGAAAGTTTGTAATTTTTTGTACCTAAAGCAAAAATATACACAAAGAAACTCTAAATACACAAAAAAACAACACAAAAATAAATAAAGCAAAAATAAAATAAAAAAAAGCCCGCCTACTAGGCCAGAGCGGCCTGCATACGACTAGAAACCCAACCTGTTGTTGGGCCAGGATGTAGGCCCGCAAAGGCCAAGTGGGCCCACAGGGCAGCAAAGAACAAGTAGGCCCAGTAGGCCTGCTTTGGAGAGGAGCTCGAGAGAGCGACCGCACGGGGGTTTATAAACCAGTGCGGTCGCCCCTCGGCTAGCGAGCACTACAAGGATACCCCTTATAAAGCAACGCAAGTTGTACACCATTTTGACCATACGTTGTAAAATTAATAATAGATATACATATAAACAGTGCAGCATATGCGTTGCAGATTGATATACATATATGAAAACAAATAAACATAAGAAACGAGAGAGAGAAGCGCGAGAAACAGAGCCTCCGATTGCCCTGGTCTCTCCCAAATCGCCGCCACCAACCGTCTCGTCTCCCTCCTCCGCCACACCTCGCCGCTAGCCCTTCTCCTTCCAACCTCCCATCTCGCAACCCCGGAGGCTACCGGATCTGCCGCACCCCCCACCCACCCATCCCTCGCGCGTCCAATTTCTCTCTTCACGCGGCTCCTCGTTGCGCCACCGGCGGTGGCTGATTCCGGCGACGTTCGGCCAATCCCGCCACCGCGAAACACATCCCGTGGTCCTCTCGCACCGCGGCGCCCTCCCAACCATCTAGATCGGCACCTGCGGCCACCAAAGCCCACCCGCGACCCTCCCACCGGGTTTCGGGCGTCGGCTCCGGCGCCGGTCGCCATGTCGTCCTCGTCTCATCCGGTGAGTGCATCCCCTCCTCTCCACTTGCTCCGTCCTATCTCTCTCCCCCTTTTTTCTAACCCCTCCTCTTCTCTTCTCCTGTAGACGTGCAGGGAGGACGGCCACTGGACAGCCTTGCTGCTGCTCGGGACGAAGCAACCATGTAGCTTTCTCCTCCTCCTCTGGCTTCAGGTGAGTTGGTCCACTCCTGTTAATCAATATTTTACCTCTAAAGTTGGATTTTGTAGAAATCTATCCATCATATGCACATTAGATTCCCCCCAGCAGTGTTGCATGCGCACCAGGGGCTAGGACAGAGCATGTTAGCTAGCGTGATCACATTAAGATTTCCCCAGTAGTTGTGCACCAGGGGCCAGGCCAGTGTTCCTCATTGCTCAGTAAAGAGGAACGACCACCCAGAAAATATGGATATTGAGCTAGATTTGGAAGTATGTCGAGCTCCATGCAGCCTGGTTTCAGTGGCTTCTTTGAACAAGTGCCTCTTTTTTCCTTTGTGTGTGTTTGAGTCTCTCTCTGTGTGTACATAGCCATTGTAATTTATGTGACATGATTTTCCTTTCGCGGGTTGATCTTTGTGTTATCACACACACACACCAAATCTTTTTTCTTGAATATGTCCATTCTAACAAGAATAGAAATAAGATGCTCTCTATCATTTCTCCAACAGTCTTGTATCTGTATGCAGAACTTGGGAGGAGAAATCAGAATTGTCGTCAAAGTAACAACTATGAAAGGTAACATATGCAATTGGGGTTGTTTTCTTCAAACATGATTTGGCTAACTTTTTTGCCTTGCTCGAATTCTAATTTGCAAATCAATTTTTTGTTTCTGAATTACAGAGATAAAAAGGTGCATGGAGAAGGATGTTAACGGAGTGACAAAGGTTGCAAAACTCACCGGAATCAAAATGACAACACTAGAATAAATAGGTGAGTTAACTTGAATAAGTTTATTTTACTATTGTTTAAGCTACCACAGACCGGCAGCGTGTAGAGGTGAGCATGGCCATCACTGGATCTGCACTTGTGCAGTAGGTTGGCTGCTGCTGGATGTGAGTAGAGCAGAGGCTTGTGCAGAGCAGGCTAGCAACACCTCTGACCTCCTATCTTTCTCTCTGTAGCTCCATGTACCATTGAGCCTGTGTGGATTATTTGCAGCAGCAAGTGCCGAACTGCAGCAGCTTGCAGGGCATGGTCTCTCCTGGGAAAGATTCAGTGCACGCTCGCCTTTGCTAGCCCTTGAACAGATAAGCACACTTCAAAAATATTTGGTTTGTTTAAGGAGTGCTCTTGTATAAGGATAGCTATTGCAAATGTAGTTCAAATGGTAGTTGAAAAATATTGAATTTGAAAAAATTGCATGTGCAATAGCTGAAATGATAGTTGAATTTGTACTCATTTGACAAATTATTTTGTCGACCTTTCTTTATTGTGGTTCCATAGCAAAGCATGTGCACGATGGTATGGAAGGTTAATCATGATGATTGCATACAAAATACTTATGCCCCTGTTGCAACGCACGGCAATTACCTAGTATATTTTTAAAATTAGAAATGTACAATCTGATGCATCTACACGAAAAAGACATGAAGTTGACTGGAGAAGGTAAACTTGTTGTTTTTTTCCTGAAGCTTGTTAAATTATTAAGCATATCAACAAGCTAGTTAACCTTCTTTTTCTTTTCTTATTCACATGAGTCAATCTTTTATTCTTCTCTAGTCGTATATACTTGCATGTGCTGCCTAAATATTTTGTTATTAGATACGCTAGTATGCATGTACAACATTCATGCAAATAGTGCCAGGTTTGGCATCTCTTTGAATTCATAATGGAATTTTTAATTAAAAAAAGCAAGGAAAACACATCTTAATCAATGGGTGACAGAAGCATGATGTCACATGCATGGAATTAGCGTACGGCTTGGCCGGCTGGCCTGATTGGCCTAGAGTACTTTGTTTGTCTCGGGCACAAACATAAATGTATGCATATACATATTTGATGAATTGACGGACCTCATTTTTTCTTTTCCTTGAGAATTTCACTCATGCACTTTTGGACTTATCATTATGTAAGATTATGGTAGACTTGTATGCACATAAGATTGGTGTTACGTAGCTTGCACATATCTGTTAATCCCAATCTTCAAAGAAGAAATCAATGGTGTACAAAAAAGGCATATGCGGCTGATTTTATTTTAGTAATATAGGATTCCACATGGATTTTTTAATATTTTTTGTGGTGGTCGGACTCTTCCTTATTCCTTATAGTTGGCACCCATATATACTATGCAATAGCAATGTACGAGTTTGCATGTGATTGTCTTGGAGATATCTTTTTTTAGTAGAGAAGGCAGATAAGACTTGGATGAAAGATGTGCACGTGACACGCTAAACTGTTATTACATCACTTTATATGTACGTAATACTACATCTTTTTAATCTTAACCGTTAATATATAAAATGGATGATCAAGAAAATTTAATCTATGTGGACGAACATGATTGCTTGTTTGTCTCTTGTTTAAATAATATAATAGATGGAACTTGATGACGCTTCACTTGTGTTGCACCTTTTTCCCTTGGTTTTGCAGTTGCACGCACCAACTGGATGCAAGGGGACGCTATGGAGCAAGTCGAGTTCATGGAGCAAGTCATGGACGATGCCATGGAAGGTATACTCTCTCATCTTCCTACCGTTCAACTACAATACTCTTGGTAATGCAGAAACAACAAAGATTGCATGGCCTTTAACCTTTGTATGTGTCTAATATCCTGCCTCTATCACTAGTTGCGTCATGTAAATGCATTGTGTGTTAACAGTTCATTTTGTTATTTTCTTTGTAGATTCAAAAGATATATGGATGATCATATGGGTGCGTGATACTGCAATGATGTGATGATGATATTCCGGTTCATGATGATGATGATGTTCTGGTTCATGATGATGATGATGGATGCTTTCAGTTTTAGTTAAGTTGTAAGGATGTTGTTCATGTTGGATGTTGTTCCTAGGTTAAGTTTTTGTTAAGTTGTAGGGATGTTGATGAATGCTTTCAGTTTAAGTTTCGCTGTCAAAAATATATTTAGATTATGCATCACATTTGGATGATGTACCTCCTGTAATACCCAATATTGTAATCCAACAGTTTTATCAATATATATGTTCTCTTTCTCTTGTGAGTATATTCTTTTATTTTTTTCCTCACTTGATATAGATAATTACTTCCATTATCAACATCATTAATTGCATATTATTATTAAAAATATATGTATGAACACCTGAAGAGTTGCAAATTCTTTGTTGCCAAGCAATGAGATTTGGATTCCTGTACATTGACCACCAACGTATAAAAGTGTTGTAACAATCGATTTTATGTGTTGTACTCTTGCAACGGTCCATTTACCAACGGAAGTATAAGTGTTGCATTATGCGCTAGCAACACTAGATAAGGCAACGCATCCCAAACTGTTGGTAAAGACACTAACAACGCATATATGGACTTCTAGATACAGAAAAATCCGTTGCTATAGATGGGGTCCTGTTGTAGTGGAGGTGGGACTAAACTTGCCGCACAGCACCTGCGCCAGCGCATCCCCTTTAGTACCGGGTCGTGGCACAAACCGATACTAAAGGGGGGCCTTTAGTATCGGTTTGTGCCACCACCCGGTAATAAAGGGGGTCGCTTCCTGCCGCTTGGGCTGGCCAAAACTGGCCTTTAGTACCGGTTGGTGGCACAAACCGGTACTAAAGGCCCCTCCTATATAAACAACACTTACGAAAATTTCAGTTTCTCATCTGGTTTCTTCTCCTCTGCACCGTCGCCCGCCGCCCCCGTACGTCTCCATCCCTCGTCGCCGCACCCGTCGCCGCCCCGTGCCCGTCGTCCCCGTCCCGTCGTCCCCGTCGTCACCGCCGCCCCGTCCCGGCCCATCCCGCGTCGTCCCCGTCCCCATCGTCGGCGCCGCCCTGTACGTCCCCATCGTCCTCGCCGCCCTGGCCCCTCCATCCCCGTCCCCATCGTCGCCGCCCCGTCCCTGTCCCCGTCGTCGTCATCCCCGTCGTCGCCGCGCCCGTCGCCGTCCCCGTCGCCGCGTGCCCGGTCCCCGTCGCCGCCCCCCGTCGTCCCTCGCCTCGTCGGTGAGCGCGCGCGCACACACACACATACATTTTTTGTTTTTAGTTATACAAATAGTTAGAAATTTTTCTGTTTTTTAGAAATTGTTAGAAATTTTTCTATTTTTCAGAAATAGTTAGAAATGTTAGAATTGTTAGAATAGTTAGAAATGTTAGAATTGTTAGAATAGTTAGAAATGTTAGAATTGTTAGAAATTTATCTGTTTTTTAGTTATAGAAATAGTTATAAAAAAGTTAGAATTGTTAGAAATTTTTCTGTTTTTTAGTTATAGAAATAGTTATAAAAATGTTAGTTATATATATAGAAATGTTATAATTTTTTTCTGTTTTTCAGTTATAGAAATATTAGAAATGTTATAGAAATGTTAGTTATATATAGCATTGTTAGAAATGTTATAGAAATGTTAGTTATATAGAAATGTTAGAAATTTTAGTTATCAAAATCCAATCATTAAAAAAATGTTACTTTTTGTGGGCATATAGCTAGTATTTGTTCTCGACGATGCCCGACCCGCATCCTCGCCGTCGACACGTCTGCGACGACGTCCGGCTGACCCATGTCCGGGACTGGGCTCCGCCGGGCTGGCACTGGGAGGTGCTGCCTGGAGGGGCGCGCCGCTTGATGAGGAACCCGGCCCCGGGTCCCGTCGTCGACCCTGATATCGTTTGGTGGCGTTTGTTTGGGCCAGTTTCGGTGCGGAGGGAGCCGGCCCCGCCGGAGATGGTACGTCGCCGTGTCAGGGAGGAGGACGAGCACGCCCATCGCTACATGGTTGCATTAGAGGGCGGCAGGTTCTCCAATACATGGCAGTTTCTTCAGGGATCTCACTTCAGCTATGATCCTGTGAGGGTTCCTTCTCTTTGGGTGTCCACCGCCCGCGCCGCAGGAACCGCGAGTGTCCTAGATTTTTCTGTAGTATTCGATCTTTATTAGCTACCTAGCCAGTGATGTATTCGATATTATATCTATTATTCGAGACGATGTATTCGAGATTATATCTATTATTCGAGACAATGTTTTCGAGATTATATCTATTATTCGAGACGATGTATTTGATATTATATCTATTATTCGAGACGATGTAATTTGAATACTAAATTGTTTTATATTTCTTTTGGATTAGTTAAATAAAAGCTATGGCGGACAATACCGGCAGAGAGGGAGAACAGGACATGTTCGATATGATAAGCCATCCTCACGGGCCAGATGATCATCAGAATGAAGAAGATTATGACGGCTCCGAATTTCTAAACAAGACCGGAGAGGGTGATATGATATTCGATCGCAACGACCGAATTGATGAAGTCATGAACTATGATTATGATGATGATGAAGAAAATGTTGATCTTGAAAAACAACAAAGACCGGCGAGGTATATATATTTATATAAGCAGGCATCTGTTGATCATCACACGTTTTAAATGACTTGAAGATATATTAACGAATCGATATTTGTTCTTTCAGCCATCCGGATCAAGCAAATCTTCAGGCAAAAGGACGAAACGAGGCCCGAACAAAAAGTTGAACGAGGGCGTAAAGTACAATATCGAGGCAGTCAGACCTAATGGCGAACCATTAGCGCCTAAGAAGATTGCGGACGAGTTCGTTCGTCAGTGCGGAGTTGTTGTGAAGGACCAACTCCCGATCTCCCTTCAAGAATGGAGAGAGCCAGCAAAAGACAAAAGACAAAAAGACAAAAAGGACGCTGCTCCACGTCCAGATGTTACTTTTGTTGACAAAAGACAAAAAGAGCTGCTTTGGGATACTCTCATGGAACATTTCACCCTACCAGATCATTTCGCAGAAGCAGATGTGCAGAAAGTCAAGGACGCTTGTCGGTGTCAAAACCGGCGGATCTCGGGTAGGGGTTCCCGAACGGTGCATCTAGGCGGATGGTAACAGGAGATGAGGGACACGATGTTTTACCCAGGTTCGGGCCCTCTTGATGGAGGTAAAACCCTACGTCCTGCTTGATTAATATTGATGATGTGTGTTACAAGAGTAGATCTACCACGAGATCAAGGAGGCTAATCCCTAGAAGCTAGCCTATGGTATGATTGTTGTTCGTCCTACGGACTAAAGCCATCCGGTTTATATAGACACCGGAGAGGGCTAGGGTTACACAGAGTCGGTTACAATGGTAGGAGATCTACATATCCGTATCGCCAAGCTTGCCTTCCACGCCAAGGAAAGTCCCATCCGGACACGGGACGAAGTCTTCAATCTTGTATCTTCATAGTCTTGGAGTCCGACCGATGATGATAGTTCGGCTATCCGGACACCCCCTAGTCCGGAACTCCCTCAGTAGCCCCTGAACCAGGCTTCAATGACGACGAGTCCGACGCATATGTTGTCTTCAGCGTTGCAAGGTGGGTTCTCCCTCCGAACAATTCATAGAAGATTGTGAACACCAGGATAGTGTCCGGCTCTGCAAAATAATTTCCACATACCACCGTAGAGAGAATAATATTTACACAAGTTCAATCTGCTGACGTATTTGATGGCGTGACATCACACCACTACCAAGCCTTTACTTAAATCGTTTTTATTGTACCACCTCAGCGCGTTTAGCGAAGCGGTTTCCTTGGCACATCTTGTCGAAGCAGAGATCGTGTTCCCCTTATTCCGGGATTTCCATCAATATGGACGTGGGTAACCCAACCGCGCCATTGATTGCGGCGCTTGGGGATAAGCGAGTTTTATCAGGCCGGTGGGGATGCATGTTTCGTCCGCCCATATAAGGGGATAAAGATCCAACCCTTTTACCTGTGCCTTCTTCCTCCTTGGCTTATCCATCTCTGCGAACCCGAGCTCCAGCGCCCAAGCCCGCACATCTCGCCTCAACCTTCTCCAACTATGTCCAGAGCAGGAGGCAAGTGGATGGCCTCCTCCGTCACGGAGGGGCAGATCCAGAAGCTGGGCGACGCTGGATACTTGTCCAGCGACATCGCGCACCGGCTCCCCATCGAGGGAGAGCTCATCCCCATCCCCAAGCCCCATGAGAGGGTAGTATTTCTTCCCCATTTCCTCCGCGGACTGGGCTTCCCGTTCCATCCCTTTGTCCGGGGGCTCATGTTCTACTACGGCCTGGATTTCCATGATCTGGCCCCGAATTTCATCCTCAACATCTTGGCGTTTATTGTCGTGTGTGAGGCCTTCCTCTGCATCCAGCCCCACTTTGGCTTGTGGCTCAAGACCTTTAGTGTCAAGCCGAAGGTTGTGAAGGGCAGCCAAACGGAGTGCGGAGGCGCCATGGTGGGCAGGATGTCCCACGTTACGTGGCTGGAGGGCACTTTTGTGGAAACCATCAAGGGGTGGCAATCGGGGTGGTTCTACATCACCGAGCCGCGTGACCCCGAATGGGCAGCGGCCCCCGAATTCAGATCTGGCATCCCCACACGGCTCATCTCCTGGAAAGAGAGCGGCCGGATTTGGGGTGATTCGGAGGAGCTGACCGGACTCCAAGCCTGCGTCCAAAAGCTGGTGGACAAGAAGCTCAAGCTTGTCAACATAGTCCAGGTCATGCTTATCCGCCAGATTCTCCCGTGCCAACGACGGGGCTTCAACATGTGGGAGTTCGATCCGGCGCAGCACAAGACTTTGAATGGACTATTTGACACTACGTACGAAGAGGTCTGGAAGGTGCTGTTCAAAGGCGCCGAGGCTCCCGCATCCGCTACCGAAGATCGCGGATTCAGCTTGGAGCGTCCAGCTGATGAGGTAAGTTATTTTGTCCTTTAAGGGACGCTTGTTTTCCATAGTTTGACTCTATGCGGGATCTAAACTCCCTTTCCTTTGACAGGACTGGCTGAAGAAGGCCGCACAGGCTATCTGTCCGGCCCCATTGCCAGAGGACCCAGCGGACGCCCGCCTAACGGGGCTGCTGGCTCCGGCACCCCACGTGGTGCCGGAGAAGAAGGCCAAGAAGAAGGCCACGGGGACTCGGAAGAGTTCCCGTTTTCAGGTGCTATCGGATGATGAATCCGAGGCCGACTCCTCCCACCAAGGCGAGGAGGAGAAGAAGAAAGCCTCTCCCCCAGCGGGGGGAGGGAAGAAAAGGAAGGCCTCCCCAACAAGGGAGGCCGAAGGGTCCAAGAAGGGAAAAACTCTTCCCCCGGACTGCTCTGCCAACGCCAGTGACGACGACGAGGACTGGCCTCCAAGGGCCAAGCCTCTGGCAAGATCGTAAGTACCCAGACTCCCGAATAACTTCAAGGTTTTTATTTTCCGCCACATAATGTCTTTCTAATGCCGCATACAACCCTGCAGTCCGCCTAAGGATGATCTTCCCAGTTCGCATCGGATATGGATTCTCTTCCGACTGCCTCCACCCCCCGTGACGCGGACGATGCCGAGGTGGGATCACAGGAAGGGACCCACCAGGAGGAGAGGGCCCCGGAGGTGTCGCAGGACAACCTCCCGGACTTTGCACCGGACTCGGCCCCCGAACCCACAGTGGCCCCGGAGTCCGGCGGGCGACCCCTTCGCAAGAAGGGCAAGACCGTGACACCGGCTGCCTCCGTCCAACCGGAGGTGCCGGATAATTTGCTGGAGGCGCTCAACGGCGCCTCCATCGAAGAGGAACACCGCACTGTTATGAGTGCGGTGATTCAGAAGGTGCAGCTCGCCAAGAGCGGGCTGACCGAAGCCTGCAACAGCCTTCTAACAGGCTTTGAGGTAAGAATTTCAATATGTATAAAATGGTACCACATAGACAGTAGCCCCTGATGCTCGGTTCGGTGTTCGGAAAGAAAAGCCGGACTGAGGATCTTAAAAAAGATATACGCAGGAGTCATAAAAAATATGTCAATATGGGATTGCAGGCTGCGCTGCTGACCTCTGCCGCACTGACTGCGAAGGTCAATACTTTGAAGGAAAACCTCGAGCGGTCCGAGAACGAGCTCGGCCGTGCCAAGAAGCAGCTCGAGGACAAGGAAGGTGAGTAACACCTTATTAAAATTGCACCTTACAGAAAAGGATTTTGGTTGCAAAAAGAATGACAAGGATAACGTGGGTATTGCAGGGGCCACTAATGAGGTGGCGACCCTGAAAGAGGCGGTGGCCGCGGCCGAACGCAATGCGGCTGCGGAGCACACCGAGCGAGAGAAACAGGAGGCGCGGGTGGCGAAGGTACAGCAAGAGCTCCAGGATCTCGTGCAGAAACATGAGAGCCTGGAGCGTGACTCGAAGACTCGAGAGTCTGAGCTTGCAACGGCTCTTGAGAGTGCCAAAGCCGCTAAGGCCGAAGCCTACAAGGCCCTCCAGGAGATCGAGGCGGTAAAGAAAATAGCAGCGGGTAAGGCATTTTTCATGCAAAGTAAGCATGTGAGTGTTAATTACCTGTCGCTTACCCAAATTCGGAGCTCTCCAGGAGCGTTCGCAGATCTTCCTCGCAGCGTGTCTGATGCTGCCGCATTCTACCGGGCCGAGGAGGGGAGCTCGACGGAGAAGGTCTTCTGGTCTCAGTATGCTGAGGCCGGACATCCGGTGCCCCTTAGCGACCAGCTGAAGCAGCTGGTCGAGCTCCACAAGGCGGCCGAACAGGCCATGAAGGGCCTCATAGTTCGGCTGTGGCCTAAGGAGGCCATGCCTGGGAGCTACTTCGGCCTGGTGCGGCGGCTGGTGGATGCGTGCCCGTGGGTTGAAGTCATCAAGCACTCCGCCTGTATTGAGGGTGCCCGTCGGGCCCTTGCCCGCGCAAAGGTGCACTGGGGCAAGATGGATGCCCAGAAGCTTGTGACGGACCCACCACCAGAGGGCAAGGAGGATCGCACGCCCGAGATGTATTATAAGAGTGTGTTGAAGGGCGCCCGCACTATTGCGGGTGAGTGCTCCAAAGATGTAATATTTGAGTAGACTCGCATTTTGTTATCCTGTGCGCTGAAAACTTAGTTCATTTGCGCTAAGCAACACTTTTTAATTTAAAATATTACCTTCTGTGCGGCTGTTTATCAAATCTGAGAGATGGCAAGTCATCGGCTTCAGCCCCCAAGCCACGAGTGCTGGGGTGTTCGGGATAAATTTGAGCGCTCTTGTTTCAATATTTGGGTCTATCTAGGGAGGCGCTCAACACAACGAACAAGGCAACCGGACTTATAATGCTTGAACACTCTCACTTAGCCATAGAATTCTATAATTTTAAATTTCGGCGAAGCCCCTAGTCTTCGGAAGGCCGAATTTGCAGCGCTATCCACGCCTGGGCCGGACAAAATCTGGCTCCTCGCTCTAAGCGGCATAAGTCTTTAAGGACTCGCAAAAACCTCTCGAACAGTGACCAGCTCTCGCCTCATCATAACGGTCAGTTTTAGCTTTCTCCACTGAGGCGTTAACCCAGCTCAACTGGGGCGCAATCGTAGTGGTTCTCCCAGTGCTACCTTAGCCGATACAAGGTACCAAAACATGGGAGCCGGGCAAACCCAACTATTGACCCAAGACATGATTCGGAGCTGATGCATATAGTGCTATAAGTTCGGGGTGCAGCACTTGTGAAAGTGTTCGGACTTATCACACCATGATGCGGGAAACATAAGCCCCTGGTGTATTTTAGCTGTACCAAAACGTACTGATGCGTAATGTCATAAATGAACATATGCATAAAAGAGAAATGCAATTGGAAGCAAAAGGGTGCTGCGTTACTTATTCAAGAAAAACTGCTATAAGTGCAGAACGATACAAATGGTGCGATAAGCAAGGGATGGGACTGTAAAATATGTCCCCCTCCAGGGGTAGGCTGCGGAATGGTGCATAAAATAGATTTAATGCTCGTAATGGAGACCACCTGGATATTTGCTGTAGCCTTTCTTCTTCCCTGGCTGTTGCATCGTGAGTTCGGCAGGTCTATTGCCGGACAGGGCCTCTGACGAACAGAGTCCTGTGGGTAAAGAGAAAAAGAAAGAAAAGAAAAAAAGAACGACACACTTAAGAGCCCCTGGTGTGGTTGAACCGCAGTCTGGGCCTATCGTGGTCGCGCCCCTCTCCCCATGCCCATGGTATCTTCAGAGCGTAATGGTGTACGCGAAGGACCTGTCTTGACGTTTTACAGGGGCTGGGGATGGGGCCGCACTGCTACGCGTGCTCGGAACGTGCCAGGTGGTCTTGTTGTAGGTTACTCCGGGCGCGCTTAGCTGTGTCCGGCCGTTTAACGGCCGGACTCGAGAATTGTCTTAAGAGACTGCTTTGTACTTCTGCCGTGAGAGCCGCTGTATGTTCCTCCGTACGGAGAGAACGTTCAGTGTTTCCGTTGACCGTGATGACTCATCGAGGGCCTGGCATCTTGAGCTTGAGGTATGCGTAGTGCGGCACCGTGTTAAACTTTGCGAACACGGTACGTCCGAGCAGGGCATGATAGCCGCTGCGGAACGGAACTATGTCGAAGATTAACTCCTCGCTCCGGAAGTTATATGGGGATCCGAAGACCACTTCCAGTGTAATTGAGCCTGTGTAATTGGCTTCTACACCTGGTATGACGCCTTTAAAGGTCGTTTTCGTAGGTTTAATCCTTGAGGGGTCTATGCCCATTTTTCGCACTGTGTCCTGATAAAGCAGGTTCAGGCTGTTGCCGCCGTCCATCAGGACTCTGGTGAGGTGAAATCCATCGACTATTGGGTCTAGAACCAATGCGGCGAATCCGCCATGGCGGATGCTGGTGGGGTGGTCCCTCCGGTCAAAAGTGATCGGGCAGGAGGACCATGGATTGAACTTCGGGGCAACTGGCTCCATCGCGTATACATCCCTGAGGGCACGCTTCCGCTCCCTTTTGGGTATGTGCGTTGCGTATATCATGTTCACCGTCCACACCTGTGGGGGGAAACGCTTTTGTCCTCTATTGTTCGGTGGTCGGGTCTCTTCCTCGTCATCGCTATGCAGCCCCTTGTCACTGTTTTCGGCAATTAACTTGCCTGTCTGCTTGAATATCCAACAGTCCCTGTTGGTGTGGTTAGCTGGCTTTTCAGGGGTGCCATGTATCTGGCACAAGCGGTCGAGTATTCGATCCAAATTGAACAGACCCAGAGTAGTTCTTTTGACTGGCTTTTTCCGCTGACCGGGTTTAGAGCCTCTGAATCCGGCATTGACTGCCGTATCTTCACTGTTGTCGCCGTTAAGGTGGCGTTTGTTTTTGTTACGACGCGGCCTGCCATTACGGTCCTTGGTATCCGGACTGCCAGAATGTTTGCTGAGGTTGTTGCTGCGTGCTAGCCAGCTGTCCTCACCCGCGCAGAAGCGGGTCATTAGTGATGTGAGGGCTGCCATGGATTTCGGCTTTTCCTGTCCCAGGTGCCGGGCAAGCCACTCGTCGCGGATATTATGCTTGAAGGCTGCAAGGGCCTCCGCATTCAGACAGTCGACGATTTGTTTTTTCTTGGTTAAGAACCGTGTCCAGAATTGTCTGGCCGATTCGTCTAGCCGCTGAATTATGTGGCTTAGGTCATCAACATCTGGTGGCCGCACATACGTGCCTTGGAAGTTATCGAGAAATGCGGCTTCCAGGTCTTCCCAACTCCCAATTGACTCTGCTGGCAAGCTGTTAAGCCAATGCTGGGCTGGTCCTTTAAGCTTGAGGGGGAGATATTTGATGGCGTGAAGATCGTCACCGCGGGCCATATGGATGTGAAGGAGATAGTCTTCGATCAAACCGCGGGGTCTGTTGTGCCATCGTAAGATTCAATATTCACGGGTTTAAACCCTTCGGGGATTTGATGATCCATTACTTCATCTGTGAAGCATAGTGGGTGTGCGGCGCCTCTGTACTGGGCGATATCGCGACGGAGCTCAAAAGAGCTTTGTCTGTTTTGTTCGGCCCGGCCGGACTTACTGTGTCCGGCGCGACGGTTGTCATCACGTATCATGGGGCGCCCATGCGATCCATAGATCGATCTTGATTGTCTTGACCTATCCTCCAATATATCTCGCAAGTCCGGAGCGTTCCCCTGTGGCCTTGTGCTTTTCGAGCGATGCCGGGGTACGGGTCTAGTGAAGGGCCTAGAGGCCTCTCTGTCGCGACCACGGGGTGGTCAATCAGCCGTATTGTCTCCTGGTGATGCGGGTTCATATGCCTCCTCCTCTAATCGGGGGAGCAGCTTGCGTTTAGGGTAGCTTTTGGAGGGGCATTTGATCTCATGCTCTTCGGCCGCGACGACTTCAGTCCATCTGTCGGCTAGCAGATCTTGATCAGCTCTAAGCTGTTGCTGCTTTTTCTTCAGGCTGTTCGCCATGGCCATAAGCCTGCGTTTGAAACGCTCCTGTTCGACGGGATCCTCAGGCACGACGAATTCATCATCGTCGAGGCTTGCCTCGTCTCCGGAGGGAGGCATGTAGTCCTCTACCTCTTCTTCTGCCGCTCTCTCATGAGGGCTGGCGTCTCCGTCCTCCTGCGCTGGATCTTGCTGGAGTGGATTGTCTTCGGCTCTGTCCGGTGTATTATTATCTCCAGTGCCAAAATCTTCGTTCTTGCTGTGGCGGGATTTAGAGCGGCGCCGCTGGCGCCGACGCTTGGGCTGTTTCTTGGAGGGGTCATCCTCCGCTGCCCCTTCGCCATTCCCATCCTTTGGGATATCCACCATGTATATGTCATATGATGAGGTGGCTTTCCAGTGCCCAATAGGCGCTGGTTCTTGGTCGTCTTCGGCATCGTCGTCCATATCGTCGATGTCTTCGAAGTCGTAGTCTAGCATGTCGGTTAGGTCATCGACAGTGGCTACCAAGTGGGTGGTGGATGGGCTTTGAATTTCTTCGTCATCCGCATCCCAACCGTCCTGGCCGCAGTCCGGCCAGGGCTCTCCTGATAACGAGAGATACTTCAGCGAACTCAAGATGTCGCCAAAAGGTGAGTGTTGAAAGATGTCCGCCGCGGTGAACTCCATGATCGTCGCCCAATCGGATTCGATCGGAGGGGGCGCGGGAGGTTCGGGGTCCGGCGAGGAGTCCGACACCTCGGAGTCACAAGCTTCGTGAGGGACAAGATCAGTGTTCGGCTCTATCGCCGTAGAGGTTGCAGCCCCCGAGGCGATGTCTAGCCATCCGTCCTCGATCTGCGCAGCCGGCTCTGAATTGAAGATCAGAGCGGGCTCGAGTGCGGCCTCCAGGGTACTGTCCGGCAGCAGAGCTAAATCATGCCCATCGTGATAGTGCGGCACGCTCGGCTGTGGCTCGAATCCATCGAGGATCAAGTCCCCAAGGATGTCGGTCGTGCAGTTCAAACTTCCGAATCTGACCTGACGGCCAGGGGCGTAGCTTTCGATCTGCTCTAGATGGCCAAGCGAATTGGCCCGCAGTGCAAAGCCGCCGAATACAAAGATTTTCCCGGGGAGGAAGGTCTCACCCTAGACTACGTCGTTGATGACGATCGAAGAAGCCATCGAGCCTATTGGCGACGACACAGAGGAACTCTCAATGAAAGCACCAATGTCGGTGTCAAAACCGGCGGATCTCGGGTAGGAGGTCCCGAACTGTGCGTCTAGGCGGATGGTAACAGGAGACGAGGGACACGATGTTTTACCTAGGTTCGGGCCCTCTTGATGGAGGTAAAACCCTACGTCCTGCTTGATTAATATTGATGATGTGTGTTACAAGAGTAGATCTACCACGAGATCAAGGAGGCTAGACCCTAGAAGCTAGCCTATGGTATGATTGTTGTTCATCCTACGGACTAAAGCCATCCGGTTTATATAGACATCGGAGAGGGCTAGGGTTACATAGAGTCGGTTACAATGGTAGGAGATCTACATATCCGTATCACCAAGCCTGCCTTCCACGCCAAGGAAAGTCCCATCCGGACACGGGACGAAGTCTTCAATCTTGTATCTTCATAGTCTTGGAGTCCGGCCGATGATGATAGTTCGGCTATCCGGACACCCCCTAGTCCGGAACTGCCTCAACGCTGCTCTTAGGAAGATGGCGGTTGCATTCAAGAACCACAAGAATCGTGAATGGGACAAGTACGTCAAGGGAGGAAGGAAGACTCCAGTATTCGAGGGAACACTAGAGAACCAACGTGCTCATTGGGACGATTTCATGAAATTCAAGGATTCGGAATTAGCTAAGGAACGGTCGAGAATAAAAAAGAAGAATGCCGAAAAAAGGATAAGTTCCATAAGCTGGGGCCAGGTGGCTATGCGGTGGCAATGCCTAAGTGGGATAAATCTGAGAAAGAGATGGAGGATGCAGGTGTCACTCCGGTTACTAAGAGCTGGCCCCCCAGGTGCGGGATTGGTTCTATGCGCATAGGGGGGAGTTGGACCCAAAGACAGGCAATGTTTCGACGAGGGCAAGTCTGAAGGGCGCCGACGATGCGATACTTGTTGCAATAGAAGAGGCATGATCGGGGGTGTTCCAGCCCAACAGATAGAACAACGAGCTTACGCGTGCCCTGGGAAATCCTGAACACCCGGGAAGAACACGAGGCAAGGGCGCTATTCCGTGGTATGAGGGGTTTTCAGACTGGAACACCGACTACAGAACCCGTGCGAGAAAGAAGATTGCGGAGGAGAAGAAGAGGAAGATGGAGGAGGAGCAGAGGAAGCGGGACTATGAATGCCTTCAAGGCCTAGAAGCAAGTCAAGCCGAATTGGCAGTCAAATTCCAGCGGCAGCAGGAGCAGATCGACTCACTTATCCAGCAAAGGGGGTCTCAGCAGCTGCAACAACTAGCGAATGATCCAACATTGGATAGCACCGCCCCATCCATGCCGAGAAGCAGCGTGGGTTCCACCCCGGACGATGCAATGCTGGATAGATACCCCGTGGATGACATCACGGATAACACTAACTGCGAGCTACACGTCAAAATGAAGAACATATCCATGAAGGTGGCGGACGCCGTTGCTTTTACAAATCCCCCCGAGGCAAACTTCCATTGCAACCCGATTCCAGCGGGCTATGCGCGTGTCTTGGTTGATGAGGTGGTGGACCCATATTCGGAGCTACAACTTGACTATCCTGGAGGTGACGACGAGCACTTTCTCGGAGAGGCCAAACATCGTATCATCCTATGGAAAAAGGATTGCATCATCTTTCGATGGCCACCGACACCGCGTCAGCCGACTCCTCGTCGAAGTCCGCCACCGAGTCAGCAGACTCCAGCTTCTGCAAGTCCACCAAGTCCGGCAAAGTGTCAGGCCACTCCTCCTCCAAGTCCGGCAAAGTGTCAGGCCACTCCTCCTCCTCCAAGTCTGTCACAGCGTCAGAAGTCCACTCCTCCTCCAAGTCCGGCACAACCTCAGGCCACTCCTCCTCCAAGTCCGGCACAGCTTTAGGCCACTCTTCCTCGTCCAACTCAGCCCCGTCAGCCGTCTCCGCCGCCTCAGCAATCGCAGAAGAGACACCCCGCAGCTATGGTGCGTAGCGGTACGAGTCGAGGTAGTACAGGAAGTACAGGCGTAGGCAAGCGATATAAATATGGTCCAAGCCTCACGCCTCTTCCGTAGAGGCCTTATGACAAGTCCGAGGAGGAAAACGCAGCCATGTCGAAGGCCGAGGTGGAAGCCCATTTTGCACCGAAACCGCCACCGCCGCCAAGGGAGAAAGTGCCTGAGAAAACGATTGACCACTTCATTCGTATGGCTCAACCACCAGCTCCCAAGCCTGTTGACACAGACTATGAGCGCCACATCAGGAAGTTAAATCGAGCACATCTACGTAAGGAGGCGAGCTCGGGATCGAGCAAACAACAAGCAGCTGTCAAAAAATGCGGGAAAACCATTCCCCAGCTGGGAGAACAGGCGGCGCAATCGATCCCCTCGCTTGTTGTGCCAACAACACGTGACAGTACGCGTGCCCAATATTATTGTGGGCAAACAATTTACGTTCCCGAGGTGGGCAATGTGGTAATAACCAAGGACCATATAATGCAGGCTGAAGTTCTCAACATCATTATTGGACAACTCCTCGAGATCGAGCCCATGCCTGTGCTTACAGAGGATGAAATAAAACGGAAATATGTCCGGGGCCAACCTTTGGTCGAGCCAGACAAGGTCAAGAACCTCCCAACGAGAATGTATGAATTGCATCAATGGTACATGGACATTACCAAGATTTCCGATCGATTGTCCCTCATGGTGAATGTCAAGGAGGAGCATTACTTCCATGAAAAAGCTCTGTCCGTTGAGTATTCTGAACTGTTTTAGTTATACTATCAAGACGCACTCGACAAATCTATCGTCAGTTGCTATTGTCTGTAAGTGATTTCTTTCTGTAATTTAAGTCTCAAGCTAGCTGTAGTGATCCTTTTGATCAATCATTACCTGTAATTATCCTCACTATATTATTTTTTGTGGTATTATGCAGGATGAAGATGTATGAAATGAGAAAAGATGGACGCTTTGGCATTGGGTTCATTGACCCAAACACCGCTAATGAATACACATGGCTAATAAATCCACATCATGAAAAGGCCGTAGAGGACAACATGCTAGAGTTCTTGAAGCGCCTCAAATACAATGAAGATATACTACTTCCTTACAACTTCCAGTGAGTCACACTGTCTTGTACTACAAATTCTCTGTTTTTGCCTACTAGCTAGCTACATGTTTTTTCTTACATATGCCCGCTTAATTAAGACATGCAAATGTGTGTGCATGCAGATTTCACTGGATGTTGTGTATCATTAAAGTTGAGGCCGGAACAGTTGAAATACTGGACTCACTACTCAAAGAAAATACTGACTATAACATCTTGTTTGGGATAGTCAACAGGTAATTTCAATCATTATTAACTATATATCTCGGCCTATTTAGTTCGTCATTTCATGATATGAACTATTTAATAACCCCTTTATTCATTTTCTTTGTCGGCGGGCAGGGCTTGGGCAAGGTTCATCAGCGTCATGGAAGGCGAATGGAAAAAAAGCTTAAATGGTTTCGACCCAAGGTAAGTAATTAAGTAGTACTAGCTAGCTAGCTAGCTGCCATCTTTTTAATTATCATGCTTGATTAATTATTATCTGATCAAATTCCATTCTCGTAAAGGCCCTGAAGCAGGCGCAGGGGACTGATCTGTGTGCATTCTGCGTTTGCGAGAACATTCGCATGGTGGCGTCCGAAAGGAGCAGATCTCAAAGACAGGAATGGGTACGGTTGTCAGAACACTATTCACAATTTTTACACCATTATCGATATCTAGTCACACAACTAATACACATGCATATTGATCTCCTTCTTAACAGTTCAGAGAGATGCAGAAGAAGCTCCTAGAAACGGAGCGCGTAGAAGCACTTTAAGAGGAAATAGCGGGATATTTGCTCGACCAGATCATAAATCCGAAGGGAGAATACTATTACCCGCTACCGCCCCCATGAAAACCACTTCCAATTGTCATCGTGCTCCGAAGGCACCAATTAGGCTAATGCCACTGCCTCCGAAGGCAACATGCATATATAGGAGAAATTGTATATAGCTATACATGTGTGTATGTGTGAATTAATTAATATGGTGGTTTGTGAGACATTGATGATATATATATGCATGATTGGTTCTACTAGAAATTATATATATATATATATATATATATATATATATATATATATATATATATATATATATATATGCACAACGTGTACAATGTGTAGTATCGTAAAATACCAGCAAACGAAAAAGAATTAAAATGGAAACACAAAATTAAATGAAAAAGAAATCATAAAACTAAAAAAACCCCAAACCTTATAGTACCGGTTGGTCTTACCAACCGGTACTAAAGGGCTCCAGGCCCCCGGAGCTGGCTCGTGCCACGTGGTTGACTTTTAGCACCGGTTCGTGCTGAACAGGTACTAAAGCGGGGGGAGGGGGGCTTTAGTGCCCACACTTTCGTGCCGGTTATGGAACCGGCACTAAAGGGCCTTACGAACCGGTGCTATTGCCCGGTTCTGCACTAGTGCGTCCCGGCCATGGAGAACGTGCACGGCGCGCTTGCCGTGGCCGGGCTGGGTGAAGCCGTAAAGGTCACGACGGCCATATCGCAGGCCACCATTGCCGTCCACGTGCTGCCGTCAGCGGTGAGTTCGCCGACGAGTCCAAGCCGTTCCTGCTCCCCGTGCTGCAGTTCCTGGAGCGCATCGGCGCGCTGCTCCTTGCGAACCTATACCCGTACTTCGTCTACACGTACAAGGCCGCCGGCGACATGGACGTCGGCTTCATGCTGTTCACGGCGCCGGGGACGGTGGTGCAGGACGGCGAGTACGGGTACCAGAACATGTTCGACGCGAGCGTGGACGCGGTGCATGCAGCGGTGGAGCGGCTCGGGGTGAGCGGCGTGGACGTGGTGGTGTCGGAGACCGGGTGGCCGTCGGGAGGGGGGGGGGGGGGGGGCGAGGAGGCGTCGGTGGAGAACGCGAGGACGTACAACCAGAACCTGGTGGGTCACGTGGGGAAGGGCACGCGGCGGCGGCCGTGGAAGGTGAAGACGTACGTGTTCTCCATGTTCAACGAGAACCTCAAGGAGGCCGGCGTTGAGCAGAACTGGGGCCTCTTCTATCCCAGCACCGGTAGGGTCTACCCCATCACCTTCGACAAGTGAAGAAGTTAGATTGAGTCCATGGGTGCGTCGTCCATCCATGTACGCGGCCATGATCATTGTCCGATAGACGTGTATATACAGTATATATATTTATTGAGTGTGTATTTGTGTGGCCGAATTTTAACATTTGATTTAATTTACACTTTTCGGTACACCCTCTAAACACAAGGACGGTTCAGATTAGCCCATACTCTTCATAAGAAAGGGTATGCTAGTCATATTTTATAAACTCTTCGCCCGCCATGTACGTATACATCGTACATGGAGTAGCGTCACACACCCCTTCGCCCCTGTCCCAGTCCTCTTGGATCACTTCCACCCACTATAACCAAACTGGGATAGCTCACTTGTTGTGCCTAATTACCTCTTTTATTCTTGTTGTTGTGCATCTTCTCAGTCTGGTTTTCTTTTTATTTTTCCTTTTGTTTTGCTTTTTTTTCTTCAGTTTCATTTTGTTTTTTATTTTTGTTTATTTCTTCTTATTTTAAACTTTCCTTTCTCATTTTCAAATTTATGAACCTTTTTCAAATCCATGAAACTTATTTTTCCAATCCATTTTTTTCAAATGAATGAATGTTTTTTATTTTGCAAACTTTTTCAGATTCATGATGTTTTATGTCAAATTCATGATTTTTTAAATTGACAAAAAAATTCAATTTCACAAACTTTTTCCAAATCGTGAACTTTTTTTGGTCAAATTTATTAACTTCTTTGTCAAATTCGTGTTTTTTTAAATCTATGAACCTTTTCAATTTCATAGAATTTTTTGTCACATTCCTGTACTTTTTTCAAATCAATGATTTTTTGTAAACTTGTCAACTTTTCTTTAATCTCTAGATGTGCGGTAGAAACCGAAAACTTGGTTTTTACCATTCTATTTATTCTAAATTTCGGATAGCAAAACAATAAACCGAAAGAACAGCAAAAGCAGCTAACCGATAATTCAATTAACCGGCTTATTCGATTCGGTGTTCAGTTTACACCGAGAAAACTTGTCAAACGTGTTGCTTTTTATTATGATACTCCGTCGCATCATATAGAAGAGCTCTGCGCCCCCATTTTCGGAGATCAGTGGGGCGGGACTAAATTGGGCGCTATGGGAGGCTGGGTGCACGCTTGACCGAAAGGCTCTCGCAGGTTTGGGCCTTCTAGTCGAGTCAGCCCATGTGGCATACTCGCTACTTAGCGTGGGCTTGGCCGGTTGGGTCCTTAGAGCATCTCCAGCAGCGCCCCCCAACAGGCCGCCCAGGGCGACTTTTTTCGCGCCAACGCCGAACCCCCCCCCCCCACTCGCGCCCCCAAGACGCCGAAATCCGCTGGCTCGGCCCGTTTTTGGGCCCGGCAATCCCAGGCCGAACCCAGCACGCTGGGGGGGGGGGGTGCGCTCGGGGGCTCCGGCAGAAGGAAAAAACACGCCTGGGCCACACTGTCAGGCGAAAAGACAAGGCAATCGTCCAGATTCGCCCTCCACCGCCGCGCGCTCGGCCACCACCCTGCCGATTGATGTCTACTACACAACCTTCTTCTTGTAGACGTTGTTGGGGCTGCAAGTGCACAGGTTTGTAGGACAGTAGCAAATTTTCCTCAAATGGATGACCTAAGGTTTATTAATCCGTAGGAGGCGTAGGATGAAGATGGTCTCTCTCAAACAACCTTGCAACCAAATAACAAAGAGTCTCTTGTGTCCCCAACACACCCAATACAATGGTCAATTGTATAGGTGCACTAGTTCGGCGAAGAGATGGTGATACAAGTGCAATATGGATGATAGATATAGGTTTTTGTAATCTGAAATAATAAAAACAGCAAGGTAACAAGTGGTAAAAGTGAGCGTAAACGGTATTGCAATGATAGGAAACAAGGCCTAGGGTTCATACTTTCACTAGTGCAAGTTCTCTCAACAATAATAACATAGATAGATCATATAACAATCCCTCAACATGCAACAAAGAGTCACTCCAAAGCCACTAATAGCGGAGAACAAACATAGAGATTATGGTAGGGTACGAAACCACCTCAAAGTTATTCTTTCGGACCGATCTATTAAAGAGTTCGTACTAGAATAACACCTTAAGACACAAATCAACCAAAACCCCAATGTCACCTAGATACTCCATTGTCACCTCAAGTATCCGTGGGCATGATTATACGATATGCATCACACAATCTCTGATTCATGCAACCAACACAAAGTACTTCAAAGAGTGCCCCAAAGTTTCTACCGGAGAGTCAAGAACGTGTGCCAACCCCTATGCATAGGTTCATGGCGAAACCCGCAAGTTGGTCACCAAAACATACATCAAGAGGCACATGATATCCCATTGTCACCACAGATAAACACGACAAGACATACATCAAGTGTTCTCAAATAAAGACTCAATCCGATAAGATAACTTCAAAGGGGAAACTCAATTCATCACAAGAGAGTAGAGGGGGAGAAACATCATAAGATCCAACTACAATAGCAAAGCTCGGGATACATCAAGATCGTGCCATACGAGAGAGAACACGAGAGAGAGAGAGAGATCAAACACATAGCTACTTGTACATACCCTTAGCCCCGAGGGTGAACTACTCCCTCCTCGTCACGGAGAGCGCCGGGATGATGAAGATGGCCACCGGTGAAGGATTCCCCCCTCCGGCAGGGTGCCGGAACCGGCCCCCGAAAGGTTTTTGGTGGCTACAGAGGCTTGCGGCGGCGGAACTCCCGATCTATCTTGATTTCTGATATTTTTAGGGTAAGTAGGCATATATAGGCGAAAGAAGTCGGCCGGGGGGTGCTCGAGGGGTCCACGAGACAGGGGGCTGCACCCTGTAGGGGGGGGGGCTATCTCCTGGGCTCCTCGAGGATCTTCTGACTTGATCTCCAAGCCTCCAGGATGATATTCTTCCAAAAAATCACGATGCCGAAGGTTTCATTCCGTTTGGACTTCGTTTGATATTCCTTTTCCTCGAAATACTAAAACAGGCAATAAAACAGCAATATGGGCTGGGCCTCCGTTTAATAGGTTAGTCCCAAAAGTAATATAAAAGTGTATAATAAAGCCCATAATCATTCAAAACACATAGTAATGTAGCATGAATGCTTCGTAATTTATAGATACGTTGGAGACGTATCAGCATCCCCAAGCTTAATTCCTACTCGTCCTTGAGTAGGTAAATGATAAAAGAAAGAATTTATGAAGTGTGAATGCTAGAAGGTGCACAAGTTTGATCAATGATAATATGTCATAACAGTAGTTCATCTCATAAAACTTCTCACGATAAAGTAACAAGCAATTCACATGTCAAAGAATAGACCATAAACTTTCTTGAAAACTAGCAAACTTCATTCTTAGTCATCAAAACAATTGCAATTCATCCTATTTTTAGGAAGGGTTTATGTCAGAGCTTTAATTTAGCAAACTTCACATACTAAACTATCATATAGTCTTCTACAATTGCTAAAACTCACGCAATACTTGTGGTTATGAAGTTTTAATCAGACACAGAGAAAGATTGGGGCTTATAATGTTGCCTCCAAACGTATTCACCTTTGGGTGATGTCAACAATAATAGTTCATGCTAACGTACATCCAATTGGATATATATATCAGGATCACCCTAACACAAAGTGCTTGCCAAAGGATAAAATGAAAAAGGGAAAGGTGAAGATCACCTTGACTCTTGCATAAAAGTAAAAGATAGGCCCTTCGCAGAGAGAATCAGAGGTTGCCATGCGCTTTTAGGGTTGGATACACAAAATCTTAATGCAAAAGAACGTCACTTTATATTGCCCCTTGTATATGGACCTTTATTATGCAGTCCGTTGCTTTTATTGCTTCCATAAGAAGTTCATACAAAGCTTATTTTCTCCGCACTAATAAGTCATGCATATTTAGAGAGCAATTTTTATTGCTTACACCGATGACAACTTACTTGAAGGATCTTACTCAATCCATAGGTAGATATGGTGGACTCTCATGGCAAAACTGGGTTTGAGGATATTTGGAAGCACAAGTAGTATCTCTACTTGGTGCTAGGAATTTCTGGCTAGCATTAGGGGGAAAGGCAAGCTCAACATGTTTGAATGATCCATGACAATATACTTTGATTGAGATGCGAGGAAACATAACCCATTACGTTGTCTTACTTGCCCAACATCAAGTCTTTAGCATGTCATACTTAATGAGTGCTCACAATTATAAAAGATGTCTATGATAATATATTTATATGTGAAATCTCTTTTCCTTCAATATTCTTTCATGAATTGTTCAAATGACTAATACAATGCTTGCTAACCGTCAATAAATTTACAACCTCTACTTCTTAGATGTGAAGTCATTACTCCCCATGGAGTAAGCAAATGAAACGTATATAATTTCATATTTATGACATTCAACTCATTCAACCATTTACTCAAGTGAAGCACAAGAGTAAATGACAAACTACTCCAAAAAGATATAAGTGAAGATCAATGAGTAGCTAAATAATTATGCAACTATATGAAGACTCTCTCTCATTTAAGAATTTCAGATCTTGGGATTTTATTCAAACAGCAAGCAAAATAAAATAAAATTACATTGCAAGGATAGCACAACTCATGTGAAGAAGCAAAAACTTAGGCTCGACCGATACTAACCGATAGTTGTTGAAGAAGAAAGGTGGGATGCCTACCGGGGCATCCCCAAGCTTAGATGCTTGAGACTTATTGAAATATTATCTTGGGGTGCATTGGGCATCCCCAAGCTTGAACTTTGTGTCTCTTTAATTCCTCTCGTGTCATGGTTTCTTTTTATCAAAAAGCTTCATTCACAACAAACTCAACAAGAACCCGTGAGGTAGGTTAGTATAAACCAATGCAAAACCTTATCATTTTCTACTGTAAAAAATCACTAAAATAATTATTCAACATTGAATAATAAATTCCTCTGCATATTTAATACTCCTATCATCAAATAGAATCATTAAACAATCAAACATATGCAAACAATGCAAACATAACAGCAATCTGCAAAAACAGTATAGTCTGTAAAGAATGCAAGATTCATCATACTTACCTAACTCCAAAAATTATTAAAGAAAATTCCCACTGTAATAAATTTATCAGAGCTCAATATGAAAAAGATTTCAACATTATACCATTCTCTGACTTTTCTAGGGAATTTTTGCAATAGCGGTAAACTTTCTGTTTTCAAACAGCAACATGTATACTAGCAAAATAAGCATGGCAAAGGCTATCCTTGACATTTTTATTGAAACAAGAGATGAAAAACATTATTCTAAATAACATCAAGCAAATGCTAACAAAATAAAATGACGCTCCAAGCAAAACACATATCATGTGGTGAATAAAAATATAGCTCCAAGTAAAGTTACCGATGAACGAAGACGAAAGAGGGGATGCCTTCTGGGGCATCCCCAAGCTTAGGCTCTTGGTTGTCCTTGAATATTACCTTGGGGTGACTTGGGCATCTCCAAGCTTAGGCTCTTTCCACTCCTTATTCCATAGTCCATCGAATCTTTACCCGAAACTTGAAAACATCAACCACACAAAACTCAAAACAAAACTCGTAAGCTCCGTTAGTATAAGAAAATAAAACCACCACATAAGTACTGTAATGAACTCATTCTACATTCATATTGGTGTAAAACCTACTTTATTCCAACTTCTCCATGGTTCATACCACTTAATACTACCCATAGATGCATCAAAATAAGCAAACAACACAATGAAAACAGAATCTGTCAAAAACAGAACAGTCTGTAGTAATATGTATCAAACGTATACTTCTGGAACTCAAACAATTCTAAAATAAATTTCTTCACCTGAGGAATTTGTCTATTAATCATCTTCAAAAAGAATCAACCTAAAATCACTCTCCAGTAAAAAATGGCAGCTAATCTCGTGAGCGCTAAAGTTTATGTTTTCTACAGCAAGATCACATAAACTTCACCCAAGTCTTCCCAAAGGTTCTACTTGGCACTATATTGAAACAAAAGCTATAAAACATGATTAATACAGTAGCATAATCATGTGGACACACAAAAACAGTAAGGATAAATATTGGGTTGTCTCCCAACAAGCGCTTTTCTTTAATGCCTTTCTAGCTAGGCATGATGATGACAATGATGCTCACATAAAAGATAAGAATTGAAACATAAAGAGAGCATCATGAAGAATATGACTATCACATTTAAGTCTAACCCACTTCCTATGCATAGGGATTTTGTGAGCAAACAACTTATGGGAACAATAATCAACTAGCAAAGGAAGATAAAACAAGCATAGCTTCAAGATTTTAAGCACATAGGGAGGAAACTTGATATTATTGCAATTCCTACTAGCATATATTACTCCCTCATAATAATATTCAGTAGCATCATGAATGAATTCAAAAATATAACCAGCACCTAAAGCATTCTTTTCATGATCTACAAGCATAGAAAATTTACTACTCTCAACATAAGCAAATTTCTTCTCATGAATAGTAGTGGGAGCAAACTCAACAAAATAACTATCATGTGAGGCATAATCCAATTGAAAAATAAAATCATGATGACAAGTTTCATGGATATCATTATTATTAATAGCATACAAGTCATCACAATAATCATCATAGATAGCAACTTTGTTCTCATAATCAATTGGAACCTCTTCCGAAATAGTGGAATCATCACTAAATAAAGTTGACACTCTTCCAAATCCACTTTCATGTTCATCACAATAAGATTCAACATCCTCCAAAATAGTGGGATCACTACTTCCTAAAGTTGACACTCTTCCAAACCCACTTTCATCAATATAATCATCATAAGTAGGAGGCATGCTATCATCAAAATAAATTCGCTCATCAAAACTTGGGGGACAAAAAATATCATATTCATCAAACATAGCTTCCCCAAGCTTGTGGCTTTGCATATCATTAGCATCATGGATATTCAAGGAATTCATACTAACAACATTGCAATCATTCTCATCATTCAAAGATTTAGTGTCAAACATTCTATAGATTTTTTCTTCTAGCACGTGAGCACAATTTTCCTTACCATCATACTCACGAAAGATATTAAAAAGACGAAGTGTATGAGACAAACTTAACTCCATTTTTTTGTAATTTTCTTTTATGAACTAAACTACTGATAAAACAAGAAACAAAAAGATTCGATTGCAAGATCTATTGCAAGATCTAAAGATATACCTTCAAGCACTCACCTCCCCGGTAAGGGCGCCAGAAAAGAGCTTGATGTCTACTACACAACCTTCTTCTTGTAGACGTTGTTGGGCCTGCAAGTGCACAGGTTTGTAGGACAATAGCAAATTTCCCTCAAGTGGATGACCTAAGGTTTATCAATCCGTAGGAGGCGTAGGATGAAGATGGTCTCTCTCAAACAACCCTGCAACCAAATAACAAAGAGTCTCTTGTGTCCCCGACACACCCAATACAGTGGTAAATTGTATAGGTGCACTAGTTCGGCGAAGAGATGGTGATACAAGTGCAATATGGATGATATATATAGGTTCTTGTAATCCAAAATAATAAAAACAGCAAGGTAACAAGTGGGAAAAGTGAGCGTAAACGGTCTTGCAATGATAGGAAACAAGGCCTAGGGTTCATACTTTCACTAGTGCAAGTTCTCTCAACGATAATAACATAGATAGATCATATAACAATCCCTCAACATGCAACAAAGAGTCACTCCAAAGCCACTAATAGCGGAGAACAAACGTAGAGATTATGGTAGGGCACGAAACCACCTCAAAGTTATTATTTCGGATCGATCTATTAAAGAGTTCGTACTAGAATAACACCTTAAGACACAAATCAACCAAAACCCCAATGTCACCTAGATACTCCATTGTCACCTCAAGTATCCGTGGGCATGATTATACGATATGCATCACACAATCTCAGATTCATCCAACCAACACAAAGTACTTCAAAGAGTGCCCCAAAGTTTCTACTGGAGATTCAAGAACGTGTGCCAACCCCTATGCATAGGTTCATGGGCAGAACCCGCAAGTTGGTCACCAAAACATACATCAAGAGGCACATGATATCCCATTGTCACCACAGATAAACACGGCAAGACATACATCAAGTGTTCTCAAATAAAGACTAAATCCGATAAGATAACTTCAAAGGGGAAACTCAATTCATCACAAGAGAGTAGAGGGGGAGAAACATCATAAGATCCAACTACAATAGCAAAGCTCGGGATACATCAAGATCGTCCCATACAAGAGAGAACACGAGAGAGAGAGAGAGAGATCAAACACATAGCTACTGGTACATACCCTCAGCCCTGAGGGTGAACTACTCCCTCCTCGTCATGGAGAGCGCCGGGATGATGAAGATGGCCACCGGTGAAGGATTCTCCCCTCCGGCAGGGTGCCGGAACGGGCTCCCGAAAGGTTTTCGGTGGCTACAGAGGCTTGTGGCGGCGGAACTCCCGATCTATCTTGATTTCTGATGTTTTTAGGGTACGTAGGCATATATAGGCGAAAGAAGTCGGTCGGGGGGGTGGTCGAGGGGTCCACGAGACAGGGGGCCACGCCCTGTATGGGGGGGGGGGGCGCCCCCTATCTCCTGGGCTCCTCGAGGATCTTCTGACTAGATCTCCAAGCCTCCAGGATGATATTCTTCCAAAAAATCACGATGCCAAAGGTTTCATTCCGTTTGGACTCCGTTTGATATTCCTTTTCCTCGAAATACTGAAACAGGCAATAAAACAGCAATATGGGCTGGGCCTCCGGTTAATAAGTTACTCCCAAAAGTAATATTAAAGTGTATAATAAAGCCCATAATAATTCAAAACACATAGTAATATAGCATGAATGCTTCATAAATTATAGATATGTTGGAGACGTATCACTGATCCCAGCGCCACCCACCGCACAACACCGCTAGATAGTCCATTCCCCACCGCGAAAGAGAGAAGATTTCGCCGCGGCAACCTCTCCACCATCTTTCGGGCGAGTTTTTTGGCGCTGCGGTCGCGTAGTGCGGTATACCGGTGGTTGTGCGCCCACCACGCCCGCCAGGTGTTTGGTGATTTTTCTTCTCGGCGATGGACTCGGATGACAAGGAGGCGCTCGCGGCATTGCTGGAGGAGGAAGCCGATGCCGACGTCCAGGACGAGGAGCATCTCATGGTCCTCGCCACCCTCGTCGGCCTACTCGCGAGCAATCAAAAGCTGTGGTGAGGTGGCTCGGCGCTGGGGTGGCTGAAAGCAAATATTCCTTGGCTCCCATGGCGTGGGAGGGGCGAGAGCCCCTCCGATATTGGATCTATCTCTCTGTTTCTGCGTTCTCAGATTCTGCCCCTTCATCGTTTCTTTTATATCCGGAGATCTGTAACTCTGATTGGGGTGAATCCTTCGCCAAGATCTTTCTCATAAAATTAGCTTTCTTGCTGCAAAAGAGGAGCGTGAACCGCCTTACTGCTGGCCCAGGAGAGTCTAGGGCGCGCCTGCCTCCCTGGGGCGCGCCCCCTATCTTCTGGCCCCCTCGGGCACCGTCTCGCGTTGATTTTACTTCCCAAAAATCAAAAATATTCCAAAATAATTCTCCGTCCGTTTTTATCCCGTTTGGACTCCGTTTTATATGGGTTTTCTGCAAAACATAAAACATGCAACAAACAAGAACTGGCACTGGGCACTGCATCAATATGTTAGTCCTAAAAATAGTATAAAAAGTTGCCAAAAGTATATGAAAGTTGAATAATATTGGCATGGAACAATCAAAAATTATAGATACGACGGAGACGTATCAATGATATCATGCCAACTTGGAACCTTTTCAGAGTTCATTTCAAATGTTTTTCAATTTCATGGTCTTATAGCTTAAAATTATCACTAAATGCATGAAAAATAACAAATGAAGTCAGAAAGGGTTGTAAATTGATGATGCGGCTTTGAATGGTGCATTTTGAACACAGAAAAACAAGGGAGTTCAAATAAGTTCAAAAAAATTAAATCTCTTTGTAACAGACGAGTTTCCGTATGAAACCTTGATACTTCAAAAGAGATTGTCTGTTTTGTACACGAAGTGTATCCAGTTTTTGCCGTAACCCTCTCTACTTTCTCGCACATGCTATGTGGGTGAAAGGATGATACCATGCCAACTTGGAACCTTTTCAGAGTTCATTTCAAATGCTTTTCAATTTCATGGTCTTATAGCTCAAAGTAATCAGTAAATGCGTGAAAAATAACAAATGAAGTCAGAAAGGGTTGTAAATTGATGATGTGGCTTTGAATGGTGCATTTTGAACACAGAAAAACAATGGAGTTCAAATAAGTTCAAAAAATGAAATCCCTTTGTAATAGACGAGTTTCCGTATGAAACCCTGATACTTCGAAAGATATTGTCCGTTTTGTACACGAAGTGCATCCTGTTTTTGCCGTAACCCTCTCTACTTTCACGCACATGCTATGTGGGTGAAATGATGATACCATGCCAACTTGGAACCTTTTCAGAGTTAATTTCAAATGCTTTTCAATTTCATGGTCTTATAGCTTAAAATAATCAGTAAATGCATGAAAAATAACAAATGAAGTCAGAAACAAATAAAATAAAATAAATAAGTAATTTGAAACAAAATAATATAAACTTTAATAAAATAGATAAGTAGAAACAAAAAAAACTTTAATAACATAAATAAAATTTATGAAACTAAAATTATCAAAGTATTTTCTGTTCAAAACATTATAAGCAACCTCTAGTATTATTGAAACTAAAATTATATAAAATTGATGCAACTAAAATTATCAAAGTATTTTCTGTTCAAAATAATTAAAAGCAAAAAGAATTTTCATAAAGAACTTTTTTTGTTAGAAACTTTAATAGCAAAAAGAATTATCATAAAATAAAATTAATAAGTAATTATAAACAAAATAAAATAAAATAAATAAGTATTTTGTTGTAAGTAGAAACAAAACAAAATAAATAAAGCAAAAAAGAAAACATAAAAAACTAGGAAAAAATAAAAAATTTGCCACCAACTGGGCCACCACGGCCTGAATACGACTAGAAACCCATCCATGGGCCAGGATTCAGGCATAATAGTAACAATTAGGCCCGTATGCCTGGAACGGAGAGGATCTCGAGAGGGGTGCGGCAGTGGGGCTTATAAACCACTGTGCGCCCCTCTAAACTAGTGAGGTGGGACTAAACTTTGGCCGCGACGCGGGCAGCACAGGGGTCTTTGGTCCCGGTTGGTGGCACCAACCGGGACTAATGCACCCTTTAGTCCCGGTTCGTGCCACCAACCAGGACTAAAGGCCTTCCTATATAAGTTCACACTTAAGAATTTTTCACTCTCATCTCGCAGTTACCGCCACCGACGACGCCGGCGACATCGACGCCGCCCGCCGTCCCGTCGTCGCCGTCGCCGTCGCTGTCGCTCGTGCCCTCGCTGTCGCCCGCTCCCCTGCCCCGACGCGCGCCACCCGCGCCGGCCCGGCCCGCCCCCGTCGTCTCCGTCGCCGTCGCCCCTACCCCGCCCCCATCGTCGCCATCGCCCCCGCCGTCGCCGTCGCCGTCCTCCTCACTTGGTCCGGCCGGCGCAGCATTTTTTTTCATATATATATATATATATGCTTATTTTTTCATATGTATATGCTTGTTTTTTCATATATATGATGATATATATTCTTGTTATCATAATTGTTTTTTTCATATATATATATGATGATTTTTTATAGAATATGATGCTTTTTTTCATAGATGATCACATATATATATATGATGTATGCATGGATGTGGATGAAATATATGATATTTTTTGTTCATAGGACATGATGTTTTTTTATTCATAGTTTTTTTTCATGAGAGAGGCGGGGACGTCGAGGGATCATAGATGTAATATTTTCAGAATTTTCTATCGTGCATAGACCAATTTTAGACCACGGGATAGGAAAAAAGAAAATAAGAAGAGGAAGAAAGAAGAAGAGGAGAGGAAGAAGAGGAGAAATAAATAAGAAGAGGAAAAAAGAAGAAAAAGAAGTGGAGAAGAAGAAAGGAATAGAGGAGAAAGAAGAAAAAGAAGAGGAGAAGAAGAAGAAAAAAATGGAAAAAGGAATAGAGGAGAAAGAAGAAAAAAATGAAAAAATTTCCATTTGCTTCTTCTTTCTCCTCTATTCCTTTCTTCTTCTCCTTTTTTTCTTCTTTTTTTTCTTCGATTGCTTCTCTTCTATTCCTTTCTTCTTCCCCTCTTTTTATTTCTTCTTATTTTTTATCGGGTATGTCATTGTCGATATACCCTATCCCGATAACTTCAACACGAGGGGGGGTGGATATACCCCCTCCCCGATAACATTATTTTCCCATGTATGCATGTCACATCGTTGTCGATATAACCCCCTCCCGGATAACTTCGACATGAGGGGCGGTCGATATATATACCCTCTTTCGTCCGTGATAACTTATACCATGGGAGGACCCCCCTTGGCCCTCTCGCTCGACCAAAACTCTCGAGGACACCCAAACCCTAGAAAAAAATGATGTTGGTCTTCTACCCCCTCCCGCCGCGCCCCTACCCGACAAACTCTCTCGAGGCCACCCCAATTTACCAAGTTAAAAGAGCATTGTCGTCGAGGCCACCCCAAACCCCTTGAAGCATTGTCGAGGCCACCACAAACCCTTGAAGCGTTGCCGAGGCCACCCCAAACCCTAGAGAAGCAGCGTCGAGGCCACTAATATGATTCCTTATTGTGATTATATTAGCTAGCTAGTTCAGCGTTTGCCACTAATATATCCAGCTATCATGTTTGAATAATAATTGCCATGTTGTAAATATTTGCAGAAACTATGGAGCAGCCCCGAGACGAAGAAACAGAAGATATGTTGGGGGACATAATTGCAAAGGGAAGTGATGTCGTTGCGTCGTTTCTCAACGACACCGATGGTCTGGAAGGACCGGGTAGTGAAGAAGAAGGTTATGATTATGATGGCTCCGGTGACCCAATGACGGCTCCGGTACAAGAAGAAGTATACCATCATGACGGCTCCGGTGAATGAACCGAGTCCGGCCAGGTATATATATTAGTTAAGCCTGTGCTGACTAGATAATTTATGCATTCATTGTTTTCATATGTACACATATTAATTAACTCTGGTCTTTCTTCTTTTCTCTAGCCCTCCGGATCGAGCAAAACTTCGGTAAAGAAACGAGGCCCAAAGAAAAAGTTGCGCTCGGATGAAAGGTTTGAGATCACAGCAATCGCGCGCGATGGCAAGACGATTGAACCCATCCGGACAAGGGATGCATTTCGTGCTCAGTTCGGAGTTCTTGTTAGGGACAAGATCCCGATCAGTATCCAGCAATGGTTAAAGCCTAAGAAGGAAGACCCTGAGGTGTCTTATGTCTCTGATATGCAGAAAGAAGATCTATGGACCTCGCTTAAGGCAAATTTCACCCTACCGCCAGAGGAGGATCCGGAGAAGCCAGTTAAAGAGCAATTGATCAAGTCTCATGCTCTTAAGAAGATGGCAGAACTATTCAGGAGGTGGAAGAATGAGCTGAAAACAGAGTTTGTCGACGAAGATTTGACACCAGAATTCACCAGAAAGTATGAGAAGATCAGAGATCACTGGCCTGCATTTGTGGCCCACAAGACATCGAAAAAGAGTAAGAAGATGTCAGCGATAAACAAGATAAATGCTGCGAAGAAGAAGCATCACCATCACGCGGGGTCAGGTGGCTACGTCAAAGCCCGACCTTTGTGGGACAAGGCTAAGAATGACCTGATTGCTAAAGGGATCGAACAAGAGACATTGAACTGGCCAGACCATTGCCGGACTTGGTTCTTCGGGGTTGGCGGAACCTTGGACTCTGTAACAGGGAAGTGCGTTTGGACGGATGAGCAACTGCCAATACCCGTCAAAAAGCTTCAGGAGTATATCGAGAAAGCGCAGCAAGGGACGTTCGTCTCAGACAGAGAGAAGGACAAGCTCACAATGGCCCTCGGGAATCCTGAGCACCCTGGACGGACACGAGGCACGCCAGGCTCTGTTCCGTGGAAGGCAGGCTTTCTGGACGCAGGGGGTTACAAAACCCAGGAGGAAGAAAGTGGAGCATAGCCAACTGCAGGCGCTGCATGAAAGGGCACAAGGGCTAGAGGAACGAGAAGCAGATCGCAGCAAACGACCTGCCGAATCTTCCCCTGAAGCGACCCCGCCATCTCAGCGGAGAAGCAGCGTGGCTTCCATCGAGCAGACTCAGCAGCTGGAGCATGTCTTCACGGCTCCTGCTAGCTACCCCATGGATGCTATCACGGAGTCTCAACATTGCCACCTTATGACGCGATGGATGACATTGAAAGTCAAGGCGGCTGTTGGCTCTGTTATACCTAATGAACCTGGCTCAACCTACCACGGCTAGCCGATTCCAGAAGGATATGCTAGGGTGATGGTGGATCAAATAACGGACGGATTTGAGGACCTTCAGCTTGACCACCCTACGGGTGAAGGGGAGATTCGGTTGGGTTCTTCTCTAACGACTCCATGCCTATGGCGGAAGGAGCTCATCAACCTTCCGAACTGGATGCCTCCGCCTCCTCCTCCTCCTTCGGCGAGTCAGGGCAATCCGCCTCCTCCTCCGCCTCCTCCTCCGGCGAGTGATCAGGGCACTCAGCCTCCTTCTCCGACGTGTGGTGGCACTCCACCTCCTTCTTCGCCTGAGCCAGCGCACCTGAGCAGCCAGCCTCCTCCTTCTCCGCCTCATCAACAAGGGAGGATCAAGAGACATGCCGCCGCTCCGGCTGCTCCGGCACGTCGTAGTCCTTCGCCTCCGCCTCGTAAGAAAGGAAAGACAGCCACAACCTCTCCGTCCGCTCCGGGGTCTAGCAGCACAGCCAGAGGCGGGAGGCAATACAAATACGGTCCTTCTCTCAAGACTCCAGAGAAGTTACCATATGAGAGGAACGTGGAGGAAAACACGCGTATCATGCAAGCCGAAGTGGATAACTTCTTTGAAGGGGCGAAAGCAAAGATACATCCACCACTGGAGGAGAAGATAGATCCGGTAAAAGTGAAGCGTACTATGGCTGCCCTGCAGAAACCACCAAAGTCTCCGGCGAAAGGCAACTATGACTGCATTCTTACAAAGTCATTTATGGAAGCGTCGCGGTCGGGAAGTACTATCAGTGGTCAATGATGGGCTGGTAAAAAAGTTGCCCAGCTCGGCGAACAAGCGAACCAATCGTCCCCCCCACTCCAGGTGTCTAGCGATATCGTTGCTAATGTTCTGGGCGGGATGGTGTCCGGTTATAACAATCTTGAAGATTACCTGCCCAACGATGTACATTATGATTTCTTGGAGGTGGACGAACACAAATACGTGTACGGGAAGCCTCTCGTCAAAGATGAAAGATCTCTACCAACGATGATGTTCATATTCCATGAGTGGTACATGGAAACCCACAGAGAATCTGATGGGATGAATATTTTGACGCTGAGAGTCAGAGAGGAGCATGACCTCGTTGGACTTGAACTGTTGAATGTTCCATTTGAGGAGTTCTTCGCGTTTTCAATCTAAAGGCCCTCGATAAATTAATGATCACTTGCTAGTGCCTGTAAGTACAATACTACTTCTGTCATTAAGTCTCTCTATATAGGTCAGCTCTTTCATTGCATGTATTTTCAGTTATCCTCACTATATTATGCAGATTGAAGATCGCCGAATTGAAGAAACGACAAATCGGTGATATTGGGTTCATTAACACAAATCTCATAGATGCATATATGGTTAAATCTCAGGCCAAAGAAACCGAGGCCAAGCTGCTAAAATCGTTTGTATTAAATCAAAACAAAGCTATAATACTCTTACCTTACGAATTCAAGTGAGTGTTACTGTCTTGTGCATATTCGGTTTCCCTTATTAGTCGAGGTTATAGTAATGTAATTGATGAGTTATGCATGCGTGCGCATGTTCCACTATATTCTCCTAGAGATTAAGCTTGAGCAGGGACTAGTAACCGTCTTAGACTCGAGACGAAAAGATCCCAACGAGTATGCGGACATGACTGAAATTCTAGAGAAGTAAGTTAAATCGATCATTATCGCACCATATCGGCAACTTTGTTCATTTCCTGATATCAAGTAATTGTTTTCTTTGTCTGCTGGCAGGGTTTGGAAAACATTCATCTCAAAAACTCTGGGACTGCCGAAGAAGCTGCAATTTAGACACCCGAAAGTAAGTACTATAGTAGCATGTTCCACGCATTTTCTAGTGATTCAAGCGCTAGTTTTATCAATACCATTTAGCATGCTTGCTAATTATCAGTTTGATTGACCTCTTTTTCTTGTAAAGTGGTTGTGGCAGGAACAAGGGAATGATTACTGTGGATACTACATTTGCGAGTCCATCCGCCACACGACCTGTGAGCGGGGCTGCTCTGACAAACAATATGAAGTACGTACATAATAATATACACAATTTTATTTTATTTCCGCCATTTGTGTTCAGTTTCATTTATTCATATATATATATATATGTATTGACCCCCTTCTTCAAATTAGATATTTCGGATGCGGGATGAACTCCTACCACCAGATCGTATGCGAGGAATTCAAGAGGAATTGGCGGCATTCTTTCTTGACCACGTGATCGCTAAAGACGGAGAATACCATGTGGACCCTGATCAGCTCGTTTTTAATTAATTAGGAGATTATATTGTAAGAGATACTTATATTGTATATATGTAGCCAGTACGTAGCGTCGGATAGATATATGAGAACTTATTGTTCGACCAATCTCTCAAAGAAGGAGAGGTGGTCGATATCACTTCTCTCTATATGCATATGTTCATGACGATCTTCTGTTTCCTTCGTTTTCTTACTAGGTAGCGTGTCTGGTCCTCTCCATACGTATAGTATGTAGCGTCGACCAAGCACGGAGATAAGAGAGGACACTTCTCTCTATTAATTAGCAAGGTAACATAATATATGAAACACCTAAATTAACCCCCCAAAACCCCCAAACCCCCCCCCTTTAAAAAAAACAAAAAACCCAGCACCTGAAATGCTGACGCATGGATGCCTATTGGTCCCGGTTGGTGCCACCAACCGGAACCAAAGGGCCTCCTGCCTGGGCTCGCCGCACCAGCCACGTGGAGGATCATCTGTCCCGGTTTATGCAAGAACCGAGACTAAGGGCATTAGTACCGACACTTTAGTCCCGGTTCAAAAACCGGGACTAATGGCCCTTACGAACCGGGACTATAGGTCCTTTTTCTACTAGTGAAACATTCTCTTATAATGTTTCACATTTTTCAAATACATTATTACAAATACATGCTTTGAATGTTTTTTTCAAATACATGTTACTTTTTTATAATACACATTGGAACAATTTTTTAATCAGAAAAACATTTTCTATACTATGCAATTTTTTACACTGTACAAACAATTGTTTTGTAAAAATGTTTCAAATAATTTTTCTGAAATTTTGGAACAATTTTGAATGTAACATAATTTATTTTAATTACAAGAACATAAATTTACAACATATAAACATTTTTCATACACATGATTAAAAGTTTCTACCTTTTTATTCACATGTCCATTTTTCGTACATATGCAAAATATTTTTCTATAGATGTTTCACATTTTTCAAATGAAAGATTAATATGTTCAAAAATTATGTACACTAATTTTGTAATATATATTCCGAAAAAAATGGCAGGATAATATGTGCTATAGGTTGATGGAATAAGTTGGACGCAATACATGTATCAAAACATATATAAGGGACAAAATTATCCTAACTAACCTCTATTCCTAAGTTGTGTACATCGGGGGCGATTATCGGGAGAAGCAGATTGGTTTATTTCAGGTGTGACAACTGGTTGTGACTGACGGCTTATATGTCTTAATGGCTACCATATTTCATAGAAGAATTTGCAGCGATATCGATATTTGCAAAGCATGCACAAAAAATTACCTTAAATGGAAGCAGATTGTAGCCTGTATGTCATAATAAATATATCGCAGAAAACAATCCAGGGTATGAAATTCATATGGTATCTAATATGCATGGAAACAAATGGATGGTGCATATGTTTGCATAGCAATGGAAGAAGTAGGAGACTGCTGCAAAAATGAAATGAAGCCAATCCGAGGAGCAAGATACCTACTAAACAGAAGTTGAAGCACATGTCGATCTGGAGAGCAATCTGCAAAATATTTACAAATAAGTTGGGGGATAGTAGAAATCTCGGGTGACTGAAAACATGAAGCTTGCACCAGGAGGAAAATAACTACAATGTAAATGAACAAATAAATTAGTAAAATGATGATATTGGCTTCTGTACTATGTCCATCCTAAATGAAAACATGTGCACCTCCCATTGCTAACCAATTTGTGTAAGCATGTATCGTATTGAATAGCAATTTTACGAAAATAAGAATATGAAAGAAATGCAAGGGGCAAGCGATATGTGGAAGTAATGTAGCCAATGTGAGCAGCAAAAGACCTACACGCTCAACATCCTTTCATCCCTAGCCAAGCCTAAGAAATTGGAAAGCATAATCTTGTGAGGATAGAAATACTCAGGGAGGGCTGAAAAGATGGAGTGTGCACCTACTAGGGCAGAAGTCGGTTCTCAGACGTGGATGTGAGCAGGCGTTCGTGGTCAATGAGTATGGCAGTACAGAGGGGTTATAAACACATTTTTGCCCGCATTTGCAGGGCAATGAAGCAGAGATAATGAGGGCTAGAAATTAAGTGCCGTGAGGCCATTACATGTGCATTTGTGGCATGAAGTTGGAAGAGATTGCAACTTAAAAGCGGGGAAGACGAACGAATTATGTGGAGCAGCGGAAGGGTTGGCGGTGGTCACTGGCAGGGGGGCATTGGGTGCGGCGGCTTAAGTCACATGGGGTGACTGGCCATGAGGAGCATAGACTGTGGCGCCGGCGCTGGTATAGCGTGGACGTGGCGGCCGCTTTTTCCCGCATCTTTGGTGAGGTTACTCACCAGGGGACCGCCAGCGGTGAGGCCGGCTGGCTGGACCCAAGAAAGGGTGGTGGTGGTTGCTGGGGGAGAGCATGAGGGGGCGCATGGTCTAGCCGTGGAAGGGTAGGTGATGGCACACTTGCCGGAAGGCGTTGTTGCAGTGTCGGCTTGGCGGTAGTTTTTCTAGCAAAGCTTGATGTATGGGTGTGAGTAGTAGCATCTTGAATGATAGTTGCCTATGGGCTTCAAATGGGCTTCTTAGTGGCCAAATCTTGCACCTAGCCCAATAGATGGTGTCGGGGGCTAGCACGGAGCGGTAAGAACGAAACGGTGTGTTAACTCGGCAGTGGGTACCGATCTATGCTGCATCAACGACTGGAACAATTCGGGTGATGTGGCTTCATGAGAAGGCAGGAAAATCACCTAGTGGGGTGCCTCTATTTAGATATAGAAGACTTGACCAACACTTTATCGGACGGCTGTAGAATACCGATCTATGTTGCATCAACGGCTAGAACAATTCGGGTGACATGGCTTCATGAGAAGACATAGAAATCATCTAGTGGGGTGCCCCTATTTAGATATAGAAGATTGGTCGCCTTGCATGATTCAAAAGGTATTGTGGGCCAAGATAAATAATAATGACCCTCAGGGCCTTATAGAAGAATTTGGTGAATGCTATTAAGTACAAAATTAATTTCTGCTATAATAAGATAGTCCCACCGTTTCTAAGTATAAACGTTTTAGAGATTTCAATATGAACTACATACGAAGCAAAATGAGTGAATCTACATTCTAAAATGTGTCTATATACATCTGTATGTAGTCTATATTGAAATCTCCAAAAAGAATTACATTTAGGAACGGTGGGAGTACATATTTAATTCCACCTCAATGAATGTAAATATTTTTTTGGAGGGAATTAAATGTTTATTTTGTTGCTAAGATTTGAAAAATTAATGAGCATATATATCTTGTAGTATTTATCTAATTTATATGAAAATATTTTTAGTAGGAGTATATTTCCCATTAACTTTGGTGAGTACTGAATACACATTTATTGCACACCAAATATTTATAGATTTATCTCTATATATAGCTTGCATCTTTCGATGGTCTCACACAAATATATCTGCAAAGCTTTAGTTGTCAGCCTGAGCTAGAGCACCAACAATGGCGAAGCACACTACCCTCCTCCTTGTACCAATAGTAGCCATCCTTCTCACTGCCACCGCTGCCACCCTGGCCAAGGCCCCTGCCCCCACAGCCAACAAGCCGACGGCGTACGAAATGCTAGGGCGATATGGCTTCCCACCGGGCATCCTCCCGGAGGGAGTGCATGACTATGAGCTTCGACCGAACGGCTCCTTTGAGGTACACTTCTCCGATGAATGCAAATTTCGTGTTGACGGCCAATACGACGTCCACTACAGCACCCGGGTCGCCGGGAACATAAAAAATGACACGATCAGCGGCCTCGAAGGCATTAAGGTGAAGGTCTTTATTGCGTGGGCTAGCATAAAGGAGGTTGGCCGCGATGGGGATGAGCTTAGGCTACTCGCTGGGATCATATCCAAGTCATTCCCGGTCGGCGATTTCTCCTCTAGCCCTAAGTGTAACTGAGGCTTGACTCCAAGATCGACACAAGTCTTCGATCACGTCGCTTGACGTTTCCTTCTTTCTTCGTAGGATTGATGATGCACGTTGCTGCTTGTTTTGCAATCCCGTGCCATCTTACCAATTAATGTACTCCCATTGTAGTATGGGCCGAGACTGAATGATATATATAAAGAAGTGCCATTTGTTCATGATTGCAAAATTCGTTTGTGAGATTTCAATTAACGAGGTGCTGGACAGTGAATGTGTTATCTGGTCAGAGAAGGCATGATGGTATTGTGGCACAAAAGAAACTGTCACTTAATTAGCTCTTAGCGTCATCTTAGATATAATTGGATTTGTTTTCGATCTTGAAGATAGCTTACCACATTTCGCATGTGGTATCTTTTTTTTGAGGAAACTTTTGATCTGTTAATCATGTCATGTCAGCATTGGAACAAGCCGAAAGCGCGCCACCGTCATCGCCCCTCCCTCACCTCAGTCAGGCCAAAAATTTTGTATTGCAGTCGGAAAGTCCTGGTGCTAAGGCCCCACATGACCAACACACCAGAACAACAACCGTCACCTATGAAGAGAAGTATAGATCGAAAGGATCCAACGTGAAGACACACGAACGAAGATGAACACAGACTGGATCCATGCAGATCCACCAAACACTACCACCGATTGAATCTCATGACATCTGCCGAAGACACACCACCACATGCCCTTCGATGACACGAGATGCATCATCGAAATGGGGGCTAGGCGGGGAGAATATTATTCCATCTTTACGGTGATACCTTCGCATCATCTTCCTGAGCAAGACACAAACCCTAAACAAACTCACAAGACCCCTAAAAATGGGGCAAGATCCCTCCTGCCGGCAAGGGCCATGGTCCACCACTCCGTCATATAGATATTGATAGATACTTGCATATAGATACTGACAAACACATGTTGGTGTGTTACCTTGAAAAATTAAACGTAGCAATGTAGTATTCTACACACTCCCCCTATTTTAAATTAATTTAAAATTTAATTTTTTCCTAATTGAAAAAAAACTGACGAAAAATTATATCGACATCTACAACATCAATTTCTAAAATATATGTCCGTACTGTATATATTTGATGGTGTATATTTTAGCACATGTTTCTGTAGACTTTGTCAAAAGTTTAACTTGGAATATATCTAGATCTTTAATTAATTTGAAATTGGGTAGGTAATATTTAATGCTTGCATGCAGTGGCGGAGCTTGGGGATTTTTGTCTTTAGAAAACGGTGTGGTAATGGGCTGATTCAATTTCATTCCTAAATATGTTGGCCAATTGGCAAGCGGTACATTTGTCCTTTTGGGCTGGTGGGGCAGCCAAGATTGGTCTAGAATGTCCGCCACAGCTTGCATGCCTCAAAGAAATGAGTTAGTGAAATATAATTCCTTTAAAAATATTAAATACAATTGAGAGCGGTGTGAAGAGGGGTAAATCATATTCCGCGAGTAAGGCTGGGTGTGTCAACATAAACACGCATTTCCCATGATTATATGGGCCAGCCCACTCGAGACACTGTGTTGTTTCCTGCTTCTGTTGTGACGAATATCACAGTTTAGTTGGGCTATTCTGTTCTTCTTCCTTTTTTCTCTTGCAATTTTGTTTGGAATTTGCATTTTCTGTTTATTTAAATTATCGATTTTCTATTTTATATTTTGACTTGTGAACACCTTTTAAATTATTAAATTTTCCAAATTATCAAGTATTTTGAAATTCATGACATTTTTAAATGCTTCAACTAAAGTTGGAGATTTTTTTAGTTCATGAACCTTTGTTTTTATAAATTGTTTAAATTGATGCACATTAATAATTTTCATTTATTTTCATATAGGCATGCTTTTTTCCAATTTCATTATTTTGTAAATGAAATGTGAACAGCTTTTGAAATTCATGATCATTTTTTAAATTCTTGAATATATTAAAATTTGGCAATATGTTACAATTATAGAAAAATTTGTGCATTGTTTTTAAAACTCAAGAACATTGTATAAATATTGTCACCATTTGTAAAAATTAACGCATCGCAAGCATATAATAATTGATCGAACAAACAACCCAAAGTCCGTAGAATGGTAAATGGTCCGGTTCACAACGCCAAGATTATTTTGTGTTTGGTCAATGGCCCGATCCCTATGTGCGGAAGTCTCGGGAAATGTTTGACATCTGGCACAAGTAAGGACCTATGGCAGTGCAACACTATTTGGCACCTGTACGTGACTACATGTACGATTTTGTGACCATTTTCATCGTCTTAGTTTCAAAGTTCCGCTTCCCTTTGAACTCCTTTACTAGCAGGGACAACTATAATGTATGCAGTTTCACAACAAAATAAAATATAGTACTTGTAGATATTAGTGTAAACAAAGGAGCCTACTCAGAAAAGGGTAACATGAGAAGAAATAATGGCAAAGAGCTGGCAGTCTTAATGAGATCATCTGATAGCTTTAGCAAAGTCAAGTCATATGTACGCCGATCACCATACTAAGCGTTGTTTTTTGTTTGAAGCCCAAAATTAGGTCTTGTAGAGGCGCCATAACGGCCTTGGCCTCCATATTTCTTGCCGGCCGATTCAAATCAAGCCTGCTAGCCTATAAGTATGTAGGCTGGAGGTGTTCTGATATGGAGCGGGCACCAAACCCAACCACTCGCGGAGGAGTGAAGTTTGATGGCATTTTCTTACTCTTGTATCTAGTCCTGCCAATAATTATGTCATCTGTACATCTGCCACCTTAGACTCATGGCAATAGCACAACCACTTTTGCACTAAGAACATCATCCAGTAATGACAAATGACATGTGTCGCACCCATTTCCCAACCACGGCCGTCAATTCTAACCCCATTTCCTGTCGGAGCATTCCCTTTTGCGGGTATATAAACAGGCCCGCCCCCTCAGGGGGCCACTACTCACCCATCTTTGTCGTCGGCGCCACAACCACCCACATCTGCCATGTCGGGGCAGTGGAGACCTCCTAGCGGATCTTTCCCCTGCCAGACCGAAGAGGACCGCGCCAAGAGAAAGTTCTGGGAGAGGGCCTGGTCGTGGTCTAAGTGGGTCAAGGAGGATGCGCTCGACCAGGCTGAATTAACCCTTGGGGATGGAGCGCTTCCCTGCCGCTCACCGCTACCTTGCCTTCATGACAACTACCGGCTTGGCAGAAAGGGAAGCCGCACTCCTAGGGGTGCAATGTTGTAGCTTAGTCCCACAACGAAGACACACATGTGCTCATAGGCCGCCTGACTATGGAAGGGGAAGAACCCAAAGAATCTCGTCTCCGATGTCACTTCCAAATAGAGGAAGAAGCCACACTAGATATTTATGATTGAATAAATTATTGTAATTTTATTTCGTTAGTTGAAATTGTGCTAGTAAGCATTGTGGAAATCAAGTTCAAAGCAAGCTTGAATTTTCTTCAATTTTTGTTGATGAGATGGGGAAGAGAAAGTTCTTATTAGCACATGACAAATGAGTCCCATCAGCAACAAATTTTGGAAGGCTTTCCTTATAGTGGCTTTGAGTTCACACATGGACTCTAGAGCCATCTTAATTTATACCGATCGCATCCATAAAGTTTTTGAAGATCCAAAATATGGCGTATCTACTAGAGTTGCTCTAAGCTAGCCAAGAAGAAACCAAAATTATTCAACCAGGCTCGGCAATAGGCTCCAACTGGGCATTAAAGGTAGGATGGAGATAACTGGAATACAAAAATTGGGAAATCTATAATATTAATTGATATGGCACATCACGAATGTTAGCTCAAAATGATGGATATGGGTAAGGATAATGAACCGAAAATGAAAGAAAGTGAAGTCTCTCCAACACTTCAAACCAACTAGATTGTTCTGGATACATGTATGTTTATTCACGTTCTTTCATTTTCGACCTCCTCTTTTCATGGGTAACATAGGTGCCCATAACACAGAGGGCAAGGATTTTTAGTATATAGTACTCCCTTTGTCCAATAATATAAGATCGTTTTTGACACTATACTAGTATAAAAAATGCTCTTATATTATGGGGCGCAGGGAGTATATACTTGCATGTCTGCTCATCGGATTATGCCACTGGTTTAGAGATTGGTTGGACATAGACGACAAAATAGAAAAGATTTGAAAATCATGTTATGGGTCTCTTTTTTTTATGCTGCACAAAGTGTTGGTTGTTCTCATGTCTGGTTCACAAAAGGCCAGCGTTTATAGTCAGAAAGGGGGAAACTGACAGTCCTTCTTAGGCTTTCTAGCTTGTCATACTATTTGGCCACACTGCAGGTGCCGAGCAATTTGGTGCGCCTAATGTGTGATGTGTGCCTTCATCGGTGGTTATGGTTAAAGCATGCATGCATGCAGTACGTTGTACAAAATGGCTTTAGCATAAAATGCCAAGATATGTACCTTTTTTCTCCAACAACTGAAAGATGGCTAAAGATTGGTAGATAGTCAACGACTGGATGGTGTGTGCATGCATGTTGGTTGGAACCTGGAAGCAGAATAGCCGAGATCAAGGCTATTACGAACACACACAACATAAACTTGAAGCAATATTGAGTAACAAGCTAGGTTCATACGAACAGTTCACGAAAGTATATTGTCCACTTTGGCTTGATGTCCTCTCTTGCTTCAAATGATCATTCACTGCCGCAGAATCACTTACTAGTGGCAGGCTGAAAAAACTTACCAGTAAGGCAGTAACGAGCAAGATGCCCGCCACTATAACTCATCACTGGTACTACCTTTGTTCTGGTTTACTAGTCCCACTCTTATTTTGTATCAAATTTTGACCATTACTTTAACTAATACAATATAAGTTATACAATGAAAAAAAATTCATTGAAAACTACATTCAAATACGAGTCTAACAATACAACTTTTTCTGGCATGCATTAACGTTTTACTAGTCAATTATTTGGTCAAACTTTGACTCCAAATACGACGGGGACTAGTAAACCCAGATAGAGGTAGTACTTGAGTACAAGGGACGAACTTGTTTTTGGTGCTCGTCACCGATAAGGTCGCAACTATGTGGGTTTCTGCAATAGTGAGTGCTCAAACTAGAGAATTGGTCTACTTTATATTGATCCCATGGCTGCATGGGAGTAAAGTTTTATCGCATCGTCATGGCTAAAGTCCTAAGTATTTTTAATGTTTTCCTCCTGCCCAAGAAGTGACTCCCGACTCCCAGGCGACTAGGTTTTCCCCTCTTGCTGGCGCTGGCACCAGTCAACCTTGCCTCCCATGGCCTGTGGGTCGTGGACATGCAGAGGACCCGGGGCCCTCGCTGGGGGAGGGACACTGCTCTCGTTCTTGTTTGGTTCAGCGTCTCGGTTGGGACTGTGTGGCGGCTATGCCCCTGATAGGAACAATATCTCCCATGCCGAATCCCTGTCCCGGTGGTGAGTCTAGCGTCGTTAGAAGGTGTGCAATGGTGTGTCTCCGTCGGATCTCGTGAAATTTGGTGTGGGTCTTTGCTGGATCTGTTTGAATCAAATCTTTGTTTGTCTTCGGTCATGTCTCTATATGTTTGTTTATTCTGATCTACGCTTCTCTTCATCGGTGATAATTGATGTTCTGGTGTGTTGGTCGTGTGAGGTTTAGCATGATGACTTCTCAACTATCTACTACAAGAAGGTTTGCCCAGCTCCGGCAAGAGGGCAATGACGGCGGCGCGCCTTTGGCTCGCTTTAGTGCACATAGTCATCGCTAGGTGGTCCCCAAACCTGATTGAAATTTTTGCTACTACTGGTGTTCTCAACCATGCCATATGATGAGTAGACTGACAGTTCCTCCATAAACAAAAGGTCCTAAGGGCATCTCCAAAGTCGACCCCCAAAACAAACACGGTATCCATCTGCGTCCTGGTCCAGACCAGTGCATGGACAGTGATGCAGGAGCCGACTATCCAACGATGTTACCTAAATGTCCACCTCTATTTTTTTTTGGCAGAACATCTGTCGCGCATGGTGTCCGCCATGGACATCGTTGGTAGGAGGATGGACGATCCTTGGCCGCGGAGGGATCTTGGGAGGCCGACTGCGTCGTCCAAGGAGGCAGGCGCGTTGGTGCAGGCAGCGAACATTCTACGATGCTTGGGGAGTGGCTGGAAAGGTACAACGACGTCGTTGGACGAGGAGGGTCCAGATGCAAAGAAGGGGGTAGGAGTGGAGTGGAAGAAAGTTTGACAGAGAGGGGATTTGAGTGTGCCGAGGGTGTCGGAGTCCTATGTGACGGTAGTCCGGACTCCTACCCCCCCCCCCCCCCCCCCCCCCCCCCCCCCCCCCCCCACACACACACACCACCCCAATTTGCCTCCGGTTTGTGGGTAAACAGATATCCGGACCGTTACGCGGACCGATGGGGTACCGCTTTAGATGGCAAAATGGTTCCGGACCGCCCGGTCCAGACAAATACAGGCGATATGAGGGTCCACATTAGACATGCCCAAGTATTTCACCATTGGCGTAACCTGGAGGGAGTGCAACAAAACATGTGGTTGGGCGTAGAAACTCGTTGGAAAATAGTCACTCGCTTCAGAACAAGTGCAAAATGATAATATTTTTCAATTTTTTCAACGGATGTTAGGCGCGAACGACCCATGCATACAAGAAAAGTCAATACCGGTGAGTGAGGCCCTCGCTTTAAATCTCGACTTTGCAAGGACGACGTGTACCGGCCGGACGCGCGAGTGGAAATGTACCATCGATCGATCGGCCGGTTGTTGTCGGGCCGTGCACATAGAGACGTCGAACGATCGACACCAGTGAAGACCGTATCCATGCTGGTTGGTCCCGGGCCAAACATCCATGGCATGGTACCATCCACCGGCTTTCTCTGATCCTCTCTCCTATATCTATATAAACCAGCAATCGGAAACGATTTCTTCAGGTACTTCTTGTTACGTGCTATATATTTCAGCTAAGCCTGAAGCTTCGATTTTAAGGAGAGAGAGAGAGAGAGAGAGCAGCTTTGAGTCTGCCCTGGATCATATCAGCGTTGTAGGAGGAGAAGACGGAAACGGCGCAAGGCATAGCTGGGTTGCTTCTTCTATGCTTTCGCTCCACATGGCGTTGCTCCTCGGAGTCATCTTCGCTTCCATCCTTACAAGTAAGTCATCTCTCTCTCTCTCTCTCTCTCTCTCTCTCTCTCTCTCTCTCTCTCTCTCTCTCTCTCGTACGTGTGACATTTGCATCTTTTGATCCATGCAACCAAATTCTACAAATTTACAAAGCAGGAAAAGTTCAACAAAAGCAAATAATGTTTGAAAGTTAAAAAATATCCAAAAAGAACACACCTCCACCCATGCCATGGCGAAGAGAGCTGCTTATTATCCACTTGATATCAAACTATCCAAAAAGCTGCGAGAACGGCCCCCCACCACCCGTGCTTCCTCCCTTTGTCCCGTGGACCAAGACTGGATTAAGATATTTTTCATATCGAATATGACATGGTTTCAGTCAACGGTCTCATCCACAATATTATTCTCTCTGTCCCGTAATATAAAAATATTTTTTACACTACACTAGCATAAAAAACACTCTTATATTATGGGACGGAGCGAGTATCTTGTAAGTTTTTGTAATACAAAAAGATAATCTAATTTTACACAGTATTTCAAGTTTTCTCAGTTTTACTTATAACAAGCCAACTGTGATTAGTTAACACATCATACATTGGCACCAAGAGAGGGGGAAATAGTTCATTTTATTTTGCGGCAAAAACTTCACAACAATGATAATGTGAACATGCTCCACCACAAGTGCACCACACGTCCACACATGCCACACCTACACCAGCTGGCCTCCCAACCACCCGCTAGAACTGACGGATCATGGACACAAAACCTGAATGTTTATTATTTCTCAACGAACACAATCTACACGCACAAATTTGAGCATCCAACACAAAACTTTGATGAGTTCTACTGACGGTCACAAAACCATTACGACACACCCATAAGATAGGGCACTCCGATCAACCAGGCTACCCACAATTAGACCCGCACACCTTACTGTACAGTGGACGTTGTTGAGGTTGCCTATACTGTCATCGTCATCACTTCTTCCGAGCAAGCGCCTTCGACTTCACCATGTACGATCTACCAAGAACACACACAACAAGCAACATGCAAGAACCTAGCGGGCTATGACAAACAATGGGCTACACACTTTGAGGACCAAACAACTCCGGCTACGGTCACAAGTCTCGCAGGAGAAAGAAGCACACCTTACAGAAACATAGCCCGACTTGCCCATCCCAAGGCATCGTTGCCAACACATCGCCCTCCGACTTCATACTTAGAGGCATGCCAAACGGTCGACCATGAAGGACATGCCACGACCATCTTTGTCTTGCCACCCCCATGGTTGCCACAAAAATGCACTTTTTTTTTAAACGAGGCAAAAGATTTGATTTTCATTGATTAAGAAGAGAATTGCCCGGTTAATTGGCGGAAAACCGGGCTAAAACCGATACAACTCAATCCACATGACATGGGCACCACCGGCCAACCTGGCCACCGACATGGAACACAAAGCTGCAAAGAAGAAAGGCATTCGCCGAGGAGTCGCAAGCTTCATCCTCATCACCGGTTGCCTCGAACGAGCGACTCCGACTTCACCATAGAGCTCCAACCTTGAAGCCAACCCGCAAACAGCTGCATAGAAGCCACGACGGCACATGCCACCGGATGGCCACACACGCAAGCAACCGATAGCTCCGACTTTGACGACGAGCCTCACCAGGGAAATATGCAGGACATGCGCCGACTGTGCCCTAAGAGCAACTCGGACACGCCGGGAAGAACCGACTACAAAAGTCCACGCCGCGACCCGAGCTCCTCTCGACGACATCTTTTTTAAGACACGTGTAGAAATGCCCTTCCAAATTCGTGACTATGTCATAACTTAATTAAGCATACGTACAGCTGCATCAGCTTAGACACAAACTCGCGTGATGCGTGATAGCCTAGCTAACACGTACCATCACCTTGACTGGCGAAATAAATATCGCTAGCTGATAAATGCACCCGTGTGCATATGGATATGTCATATTTGTGCGCTTGTGGATATAAGTATACATATATACGTCCATATCTCCATGGAATTTTGCATTCTCTACGACTGAGATGGACAGACAGGAGTACGAAGTGGACTATGTAGCGGCCGTGTTGCAGACTTTGGAACAGAACAGATCATCTCTCTCTTTTTTTTGGCATTTCCAATACACCTGCATGCAGTCAGTGAAATATTTGTGAGATTGTTTTGGCAGTCAGTGAAAGATTTTTTTTCTATCGTTTGCAAAAAAAAGTCAAGCGCCTGCCAATGCTAATTAATGTAGTGAGTACATTTTTTTGGAGAGTTTAGTTACACTATTAGTACATAAACTTGCACGGTGGGTACAAATTCATATATAAAGTTGTAAAACAACACAAATTAGCCCTATAACTTGTGTTTGAGGTATATTTACATAAATTTCTGTTAGTGGCTGTTAACTCTTTGCTAAGTTTGCCTACGTGGCACGCCAACGAGGCCGGGCCTGCACTCTCTTATTTGTGAGTCCCACCTATAAGTGAGAAAGAGAAAGAAAATATAATGTAGCACTGTTGCTGCCTAAACTCGAACTCAAGAGCTCCCGGTTGGGGCATGTTACATAAATTTCTGTACTAATGGTCAAGAAGTGCAACGCTGAGTGGGCCTTAGAAAAGAAGTGCATTGTGCTCTGAGTGGGCGTAAAGCACTAGTACAGTCAAGTAGTCAACCTATTATGAGATAATGAAAAAACCAGCACAAATTAGGAACTGGCTGGCGTACATCCAACCAAAATGTCAGTGATGGGTTGATAGCGGCCTGCCTCCAAACTAAGACAAGAATTTCGAACCGTGTCGAACTTCCCGCCATTCTGTGTTTGCTTCCTCCTATCGCGTGCAACGGTTGCATGCATGCGTCGTGAACAATCCACCGTCCGCATCGTATCATTTTTCAATTGTCGCCAACAGAATGATAGCTAACAATCAAAGTTAACGGATCCTTCTAAGCGATGCCAATGTTACGGTACACAATATTATGATTGTTTCTCTCTGCACGCTACTACTACACACGCACGGTTTGGGTCTGTATAAATCGACTGAGCAACGATCGAGCAATTCATCCACGCATATACACAAGTGCACACATATAGATATTCACTCTTCAAGAGTGGTTACAATTTGGTCGTTAACGAACGATGGGATATACTTGTGCAGGAGCGGCCTCGGTGGGCGTGTGCTACGGCATGAGCGCCAACAACCTGCCGCCGGCGAGCACCGTCGTCGGCATGCTCCGGGACAACGGCTTCAACTCGGTGCGTCTCTATGCACCGGACAGTGACGCGCTGGCGGCACTCGCCGGCACCGGCATCGGCGTCATCGTCGGGGCGCCCAACTACGTTCTACCCGAGCTGGCCGCCAGCGCGTCCGCGGCGGCCGCGTGGGTCCGCGCCAACATCGCGGCACACCCAGATGTCTCCTTCCGGTACCTCACCGTGGGCAACGAGGTGGCCGGCAGCGACACGCAGTACCTGGTCCCAGCGATGGAGAACGTTCAGGGCGCGCTCGCCGCGGCCGGGCTGGGCGACGCCGTAAAGGTCACGACGGCGATATCGCAGGCCACCATCGCGGTCCACGTGCCGCCATCGGCCGGCGAGTTCGCCGACGAGTCCAAGCCGTTCTTGCTTCCCGTGCTGCAGTTCCTGGAGCGCACCGGCGCGCCGCTCCTGGCCAACCTGTACCCGTACTTCGTGTACACGTACAAGGCCGCTGGCGACATGGACGTCAGCTTCATGCTGTTCACGGCGCCGGGGACGGTGGTGCAGGACGGCGAGTACGGGTACCAGAACATGTTTGACGCGAGCGTGGACGCGGTGCATGCGGCGGTGGAGCGGCTCGGGGTGAGCGGCGTCGACGTGGTGGTGTCGGAGACCGGGTGGCCATCGGCGGGCGGCGAGGAGGCGTCGGTGGAGAACGCGAGGACGTACAATCAGAACCTGGTGAGCCACGTGGGGAAGGGCACGCCGCGGCGGCCGTGGAAGGTGGAGACGTACGTGTTCTCCATGTTCAACGAGAACCTCAAGGAGGCCGGCGTGGAGCAGAACTGGGGGCTCTTCTACCCCACCACCGATAGGGTGTACCCCATCACCTTCGGCAAGTGAACTTCCTTGAGTTCGTGCGTCGTCCATCCATGTACACTGTCATGGTCATAGGCATGTATATATACCGTATATATATTTACTGAGTGTGTATTTGTGTGGCTGATTTTTAACATTTTATTTAATTATATATTGACTATTCATTCTGAGTCGTTGGAAGTTATAAAAACTAGTCTGCACACCGGCTAGCCATATTTTAGAGAGATGTATATGATTTGTAATTCTACTACAAAAATCATAACCATTAATAAGTCTCCTCGCCTCCTTCTCCAAGAAAGAAAGTTTGGGTTCGTGCCTCTCGCCGGCGCCGATGCAGGTCCACCTCATCTCCGGTGGCCCTAGGGCCATGGATCGTGGTGGTTCCTGGCAAGGGCCGGCGGGAGGGCTTCGTTTTTAGTCTTTTTTTTCAATCTTGCTAGGGTTTGTGTCCTGCTCAGGAAGATGAGACGGCGGTGGCTCCCTGAAGATGAAATAAAGGTCTCTCGCCTAGCCCCTGTTCCGACAGTGCATCTAGCATCGTTGGTGGGCATGTGGAGGTGTGTCTCCGGCAGATCGATCTTTGATGAATTTGCTCGGATCTCGTCGTTGTTTGTCAACGTTCGTGTGTCTTTGGTTTGGATCCTTCCGATCTACGTTATTTTTTATCGGCGACGGTTGCTGTTCTGGGTGTTGGTCCTATGGGGCCTTAGCACGACGACTTTCCGACTGTCTACTACAACAAGTTGTGTTCGACTCCGGCGATGGAGGGGTGATGATGTCGGCGTGCCTTCGGCTCGCTTCAGTGCTTGTAGTCGTCGCTGGGTGGTCTACGGATCTGGATGTAATTTTTATTTCTGGTGTTCGTTGTACTGCCACTATTGAAGATGAATAGATTGAAAACTTTTCCGAAAATAATCTACTACAAAAGGCCTATGCATTGCAACGAAAGAAAACAATACCACACGCTCATAACCCAATAATCAAGAGCTTATGCGTTGCAGTGGGAGAAAATGGGAGAAAAATGATACCAGCTTCCTTTCTATCAACAATATGGAAATCAAACCTTTGCAACAAAAGAACTCACATAATTAACTTAGAATCCTTCCTATCCATAAGTTATTTAATAGCAGAATGATCAGTGTGAATTGTAACCTAAGAGTCAACAATATAATGTCTGAATTTATCACATGCAAACACAACTGGTAAAAATTCTTTCTCAGTAGTCGCATAATTTTTTGAGCACTATCCAAGGTCTTTCTAGCATAATGAATAATATTTAATTTCTTATCAATTCTTAGACCAAGAAAAACACTGATAGCAAAATCACTAGCATGACACATAATTTCAAAAAGTAATTTCAATTAGGTGGATGAACATTAGAAGCAGTTATCAAGGCTTTCTTAAGCATTTTAAAGGCTTCTACGCAATAATCATAAAAAATAAATGGAATATCTTTTTAGAAAAGATCAGTAAGAGACCTAATTTTTTAGAAATTTCCTTAATAAATCTTCTATAGAAACCAGCATAACCAAAAAAACTTCTTATACCGTTAATATCTTTAGGCCATGGCATTATTTCAATATATTTAGCATCAATTTTAGCTTTATCTGCCTCAATGCCTCTTTAAGAAATCTTATGACCAAGAACTATACCTTCGTTTACCATGAAGGGTCACTTCTGCAATTGAAGACAAATTAGTTTCTTCGCATCTCTGCAAAACTCTATCAAGATTGCTCAAGCCATCATCAAAAGAAGTTCCGTATACGAAAAAAATAATTCATGAAGACCTCAACAATTTTCACAAAAATAAAAAATATAGCAGTCATGCAAAACTCTAAACATAAGGACGACCCAGATTAGCCCTTTCTCTTCATAAGAAGAAAGGGTATGATAGTCATATCCTATATAATTAAGAAGTTCACCGTCACTACTTGATTTATCTCAACATGCAGCATAGACATATAAGCATCAAGTCACGCGAAGCCACGTCACACCTTCATGCACTCCCACCTTCTGATGTCCCTGGAAGAAAAAACAAAATATACCCCAATCTTTCCCCACGCCCTGCTCGGGCTCCTCCACCCGCTGTCAGCCTCCCTCACCAAATCCACCTCCTCACCCTGTTCCTCCACCCCGAATCGTCCTTGTGGCGGCGGCGCTCCGGACCCTGCCATCCCCATTGCCTCGAGCTCCTGCCACCGCCAGCCTTCGTCGCCGCTGGTCAAAGCCACCTCATTATCCCCTTCCTCGGCTCCGGATCCTCCTAGCGGCTGCGGCGCTCCGGAGGGGGCCATTCCCATCGTCCGTCCCAGTTCCTGCGGCATCCAGCAGGATGATGCGGTGGATGCGACCATCCCCCTCCTCGCGCGACGCCATGCGCATTGCCCGACGGGAGCATCCCCGAGCAGCACCTATCGGATGGCTCGGGAAGGAGCAGCTTGCGGCTCGCCGGTCTACCACTGGCCCCTCGTCTTGCCTCTTCGTCGATGCCATGCCCATGGCCAGACGGGAGCATCCCCGAGCAGGCCCTCTAGTGCCCCCTCGCGCCTCCAGCCTCGCCTTCCTTGCCGCGACCAGCCTCCGATCCAGTGAGATTAGCTTAGAAGAAGAAGCTCGCAGTACAATACCTACCATTGCCCTGTTAATGTGGGCATGCCTTCCCCTTATTGTAATTAGGATGGTTTCTTATTCATGTGATGTCTATGATTTTTGCTTGTGTTCGTTTCCAGGTGGTTTGTGATATGCTCTTTTCTTCGCGCTTGAATTGTAGGGTCAACGCACTATTTACTCACGCCAACCTACCCAGCCCATTGCTTCCAACCATTTGCAGCCTAATGTTCCAAATGGCCCACACTAAAGGTAAGAAAAAACCCTTCCGCTGCAGGTAATTGATGATTGATGCTACACTTCCTCTTCCCACGATCTGCACAAGAAACCGAAGAATTCCCCTTTAAAGTCTACCCCACCTCAGCTCATCCTTTTCACATCATCTTCTAGCATGGGTGAACGTCTGCCATAGGGTGTTCATATTGCCCACGTCATCGCCCTTCTTCTCCTACCTAATCCTATTCAGCATCACCCAGTCCATCATGATCTTCATCACTGGTACGTGTCTCTTGTGCCTCACCCGCCATAAATCGGCATTTGCCACCGGCTCGACCTGAACTATCTCTCTCACGGGATACATGTTTGTAGGTACAAAGACAATCGGTTGGAATGAAGTAGCTAGTGGGGTCCAGGGGATGCCATCGTCGCAGTCGGCCGTCGTCACATCACTCGCCATTGTCATCCGCTTACAAAGAGGGTTCATCAGCCCCCTTGCTACTTCTTGAGCTTGCGTTGGTTTTTCCCTTGAAGAGAAAAGGGTGATGCAACAAAGTAGAGATAAATATTTCCCTCAGTTTGAGAACCAAGGTATCAATACCGTAGGAGACAACACACAAATCACCGAATACCTTCACAAACAATCAAACAAACTTGCACCCAACGCGATAAAGGGGTTGTCAATCCCTTCACGGTTACTTGCAAAAGTGAGATCTGATAGAGATAGATAAAGATAAAGTAAATATTTTTGATATTTTTGGTTTACAGATAGGAAAGTAAAAGATTGCAAGAATAGTAGATCGGAAACTTGTATGATGGAAAACAGAACTTATATGATGGAAAAGAGACCCAGGGGCCATATGTTTCACTAGAGGCTTCTCTCAAGATAGAAAATAATACGGTGGGTGAACAAATTACTGCCGAGCAATTAATTGATAGAAAAGCGCAAAGTTATGACGATATCTAAGGCAATGATCATGAACATAGGCATCACGTCCGTGTCAAGTAGACCGGCTCCTGCCTACATGTACTACTATTACTCCACACATCGACCGCTATCCAGCATGCATCTAGAGTATTAAGTTCATAAAGAACGGAGTAACGCATTAAGTAAGATGACATGATGTAGCGGAATTAACTCAAGCAATATGATGAAAACCCCATCATTTTATCCTCGATGGCAACAATACAATACGTGTCTTGCTACCCCTACTGTCACTGGGAAAGGACACCGCAAGATTGAACCCAATGCTAAGCACTTGTTCCATTGCAAGAAAAACCAATCTAGTTGGCCAAACTAAACCGATAGTTCGAAGAGAATTACAAAGATATCAAATCATGCATATAAGAATTCATAGAATATTCAAATAGTATTCATAGATAAGCTAATCATAAATCCACAATTCATCGGATCTCGGCAAATACACCACAAGAAGTTATTACATCGAATAGATCTCCAAGAACATCGAGGAGAACATGGTATTGAGAATCAAAGAGAGAAAATAAGCCATCTAGCTACTAGTCCGTAGGTCTGAGGTAAACTACTCATGCTTCATCATAAAGGTAATGGTGTTGGTGTAGAAGCCCTCCGTGATCGAATCCCCCTCCGAGAGGACGCCAGAAAAGGCCCCTAGATGGTATCTCATAGGTACAGAAGGTTGCGGCGGTGGAAAAGTGTTTTTGTGGATGCCTCTGGTTGTTTTCGGGTATAAGAGTATATATCGGCGAAAGAATTAGGTTAGGAGACCCACGAGGGGCCAACAAGAAAGGGGGGCACGCCCTACCCCCCCAGGGCGCGCCATCCACCCTTTTGGCCACCTCGAGGCTCCTCCGACTTCATCTCCAAGTCTCCTTGTTTGCTTTTGGTCCAAGAAAGATCATTGCGAAAGTTTTATTATGTTTGGACTGCGTTTGGTATTTCTTTTCTACAAAACTCTAAAACAGGAAAAAAACAGGAACTGGCACTGGGTTCTATGTTAATAGGTTAGTCCCAAAAATAATATAAAATAGAATAATAATGCATATAAAACATCCAAATTAGATAATATAATAGCATGGAACAATAAAAAATTATAGATACGTTTGATACGTATCAAGCATCCCCAAGCTTAATTCCTGCTTGTCCTCGAGTAGGTAAATGATAAAAACAGAATTTTTGATGTGGAATGCTACCTAACATATTTATCCATGTAATTTCCTTTATTGTGGCATGAATGTTCAGATCCGAAAGATTCAAAACAAAAGTTTAATATTGACATAAAAACAATAATACTTCGAGCATACTAATAAAGCAATCATGTCTTCTCAAAATAACATGGCCTAAGAAAGCTATCCCTACAAAATCATATAGTCTGGCTATGCTCCATCTTCATCACATTAAATGCACAACCCCGATGACAAGCCAATCAATTTTTTCATACTTTTGATGTTCTCAAACTTTTTCAACTTTCACGCAATACATGAGCGGGAGCCATGGATCTAGCACTATATGTGGAATAGGATATGGTGGTTGTGGAGAAGACAAAAAGAGGGAGATAGTCTCACGTCAACTAGGCGTATCAACGGGCTATGGAGATGCCCGTCAATAGATATCAATGTGAGTGAGTAGGAATTTCCATGCAATGGATGCACTAGAGCTATAAGTTTATCAAAGCTCAAAAAGAAAACTAAGTGGGTGTGCATCCAACTCGCTTGCTCACGAAGACCTAGGGCAATTTGAGGAAGCCCATCATTGGAATATACAAGCCAAGTTCTACAATTAAAAATTCCCACTAGTATACGAAAGTGATATCATAGGAGACTCTCTATCATGAAGATCATGGTGCTACTTTGAAGCACAAGTGTGGTAAAAGGATAGTAGCATTGCCCCTTCTCTCTTTTTCTATCATTTTTTTAGTTGGGCCTTTCTCTTTTTTTGGCCTCTTTATTTTCGTCCGGGGTCTCATCCTGACTTGTGGGGGAATCATAGTCTCCATCATCCTTTCCTCACTAGGACAATGCTCTAATAATGAAGATCATCACACTTTTATTTACTTACAAGTAAAGAATTACAACTCGATACTAGAACAAAATATGACTCTATATGAATGCCACCGGCGGTGTATCGGGATGTGCAATGAATCAAGAGTGACATGTACGAAAGGGTTATGAAAGGTGGCTTTGCCACAAATACGATGTCAACTACATGATCATGCAAAGCAATATGACAATGATGAAGCGTGTCATAATAAACGGAATCGTGGAAAGTTGCATGGCAATATATCCCGGAATGGCTATGGAAATGCCATAATAGGTACTCCCTCCTTCCATTTATATAGGACCTAATGCATTTTTCGAGGTTAACTTTGACCAAATGTTAAAGAAATAATATATGACATGCAAGTTACACACAACATATCGACAAATTCGTATGTGAAAGGAGCTTTCAATGATATAATTTACGCATTATACATCTCATGTACTATTAATTTTATCAATAGTCAAAGGCGGTCTTGAAAAACACGTTAGGCCCTATATATATGGAAGGAGGGAGTATGTATGGTGGCTGTTCTGAGGAAGGTATATGGTGGGTGTATGGTACCGGCGAAAGTTGCGCGGCACAAGAGAGGCTAGCAATGGTGGAAGGGTGAGAGTGTGTATAATCCATGGACTCAACATTAGTCATAAAGAACTCACATACTTGTTGCAAAAATCTATTAGTCATCAAAAGAAAATACTACACGCATGCTCCTAGGGGGATAGATTGGTAGGAAAAGACCATCGCTCGTCCCCGACTGCCACTCATAAGGAAGACAATCAATAAATACCTCATGCTCCAACTTCATTACATAACGGTTCACCATACGTGCATGCTACGAGAATCTCAAACCTCAACGCAAGTATCTCTCCAATTCACAATTACTAACTAGCATGACTCTAATATCACCATATTTATATCTCAAAACAATCATAAGGAATCAAACTTCTCGTAGTATTCAATGCACTTTATAAGAAAGTTTTTATTATATCCCTCTTGGATGCCTATCATATTAGGACTAAATTCATAACCAAAGCACATTACCATGCTGTTTAAAAAGACTTTCAAAATAATATAAGTAAAGAACGAGAGTTCAACAATTTCTATAAAATAAAACCACCGTCGTGCTCTAAAAAGATATAAGTGAAGCACTAGTGCAATATTGCCTTGCTCAAAAGATATAAGTGAAGCACATAGAGTATTCTAATAAATCACGATTTATACGTGTCTCTCTCAAATGGTGTGTACAACAAGGATGATTGTGGCAAACTAAAAAGCAAAGACTCAAATCATACAAGACGCTCCAAGCAAAACACATATCATGTGGTGAATAAAAATATAGCCTCAAGTAAAGTTACCGATAGACGAAGAAGAAAGACGGGATGCCTTCCGGGACATCCCCAAGCTTAGGCTCTTGGTTGTCCTTGAGTATTACCTTGGGGTGCCTTGGGTATCCCCAAGCTTAGTCTCTTGCCACTCCTGATAACCCACTGATACGTCCATTTTGCATCATGCTTTTATATCAATATTTATTGCATTATGGGCTGTTATTACACATTATATCTCAATACTTATGGCTATTCTCTCTTATTTTACAAGGTTTACCATGAAGAGGGGGAATGCTGGCAACTGGAATTCTGGCTGGAAAAGGAGCAAATGTTGGAAACCTATTCTGCACATCTCCAAAAGTCCTGGAACTCCATGAAACAACCTTTTGGAATTAATAAGAATTTCTGAGCGAAAGAAATATGCCAGGGGGCCCACACCCTGTCCAGGAGACAGGGGGCGCCCCCCCTATAGGGCGTGCCCCCTATCTCCTGGGCCCCCTGGTGGGCCTCCGGCATCCATCTTCTGCTATATCATCACTTTTACCCTGGAAAAAAATCATGGGCAAGCTTACGGGACGACACTCCGCCGCCATGAGGCGAAACCTTGGCGGAATCAATCTAGGGCTCTGGCGGAGCTGTTCTGCCGGGGACACTTCCCTCCGGGAGGGGGAAATCATCACCAACGTCATCACCAACGTTCCTCTCATCGGGAGGGGAGTCAATCTCCATCAACATCTTCACCAGCACCATCTCCTCTCAAAACGCTAGTTCATCTCTTGTATCCAATCTTGTATCAAAACCACAAATTGGTACCTGTGGGTGGCTAGTAGTGTTGATTACTCCTTGTATTTGATTCTAATTGGTTTACTTGGTGGAAGATCATATGTTCAGATCCTTTATGCATATTATTGCTCCTCTGATTATGAACATGAATATGCTTTGTGACTAGTTACGTTTGTTCCTGAGGACATGGGTGAAGTCCTGCTATTAGTAGTCATGTGAATTTGGTATTCGTTCGATATTTTGATGAGATGTATTTTGTCTTTTCCTCTAGTGGTGTTATGTGAACGTCGACTACATGAAACTTCACCATTATTTGGGCCTAGAGGAAGGTATGGGGAAGTAATAAGTAGATGATGGGTTGCTAGAGTGACAAAAGCTTAAACCCTAGTTTATGCGTTGCTTCGTTAGGGGCTGATATGGATCCATATGCTTAATGTTGTGGTTAGGTTTACCTTAATACTTCTTTTTGTAGTTGCGGATGCTTGCAATAGGGTTAATCATAAGTGGGATGCTTGTCCAAGTTAGGGAAGTACCCAAGTACCGGTCCACCCACATATCAAATTATCAAAGTACCGAACGTGAATCATATGAACGTGATGAAAACTAGCTTGACGATAATTCCCAATGTGTCCTCGGCAGCTCCTTTCTCATTATTAGAATTTGTCTAGGCTTATCCTTTGCTACAAAAAGGATTGGGCCCCCTTGCTGCATTTTGTTTACTTTATTTACTTGTTACTCGTTACTATTTATCTTATCACAAAACTATCTATCACCTTCAATTTCAGTGCTTGCAGAGAAAACCTTACTGAAAACCGCTTATCATTTCCTTCTGTTCCTCGTTGGGTTCGACACTCTTACTTATCGAAAGGACTACAATAGATCCCCTACACTTGTGGATCATCAAGACTCTTTTCTGGCGCCGTTGCCGGGGAGTGTAGCGCTTTTGGTGAGTGGAACTTGGTAAGGAAACATTTATATAGTGTGCTGAAATTTTTTGTTACTTGTCACTATGGAAACTAATCCTTTGAGGGGCTTGTTTGGGGTATCTTCACCCCAACCAGAAGAGCAAAGAGTTGCTCCTCAATCTACTGAACTTTATGAAAATATTTACTTTGAGATTCCTTCGGGTATGATAGAGAAACTGCTAGCTAATCCATTTGCAGGTGATGGAACATTGCATCCCGATTTACACCTTATCTTTGTGGATGAAGTTTGTGGATTATTTAAGCTTGCAGGTATTCCCAATGATGTTGTCAAAAGGAAGGTATTCCCTTTATCTTTGAAGGGAGATGCATTCACATGGTATAGGCTATGTGATGATACGGGATCTTGGAATTATAAGCGATTGAAGTTGGAACTTCACCAGAAGTTCTATCATATGCATCTTGTTCATCGTGATCGTAATTAAATATATAATTTCTGGCCTCGCGAAGGAGAAAGCATCTCTCAATCTTGGGGGAGGCTTAAGTCAATGTTATGTTCATGCCCCAATCATGAGCTCTCTCGGGAAATGATTATTCAGAACTTTTATGCTCAGCTTTCTCTTGATAATCGCAACCTGCTCAATACTTCCTGTGCTGGTTCTTATATGCTGAAGACTATTGATTTCAAATGGGACTTATTGGAAAGAATTAAACACAACTCTTAAGATTGGGGTTCCGACGATGGTAAGGAGTCAGGTATGACACCTAAGTTCGATTGTGTTAAATCTTTTATGGATACCGATGCTTTCCGTGGATTTAGCTCTAAGTATGGACTTGACTCTGAGATAGTAGCTACTTTTTGTGAATCTTTCGCTACTCACATTGATCTCCCTAAAGAGAAGTGGTTTAAATATAATCCTCTTGTTGAAGTGAAAGTAGTTGCACCTATTACAGTCGAAGAAAAGACTATTACCTATAGTGATCCTATTGTTCTTACTGCTTATGTTGAAAAACCTCCTTTTCCTGTGAGGATAAAAAATCATGCTAAAGCTTCGACTGTTGTTCGTAAGAGTAATACTAGGACTTATACACCTCCTGAGCAAATTAATGTTGAACCTAGTATTGCTATGGTTAAAGATCTCTTGGATGAGGATTTAGATGGGCATGCTATTTCTTTCTTGGGTGAGACTGCTAATATTGCTAGACCTGATACTAAGACACGTAGACCTGTTGTAGGCATGCCTGTTATTTCGGTTAAAGTAGGAGATCATTGTTATCATGGCTTATGTGATATGGGTGCTAGTGCTAGTGCAATACCTTATGATCTTTATAAAGAAATTATGCACGACATTGCACCCGTTGAATTAGAAGACATTGATATTACTATTAAACTTGCTAATAGGGATACCATTAAACCTATTGGGATTGTTAGGGATGTTGAAGTTTTGTGTGAGAAGGTTAAATACCCTACTGATTTTCTTGTTCTTAGTTCCCCACAAGATGATTTTTGTCCCATTATTTTTGGTAGACCCTTCTTGAATACTGCTAGTGCTAAGATTAATTGTGAAAAGAATATTGTCACTGTTGGCATAGATGGTATGTCTCACGAGTTTAATTTCGCTAAGTTTAGTAGACAACCTCATGAAAGGGAACCACCTAGTAAGGATGAGATTATTGGTCTTGCTTCCATTGCTGTTCCTCCAACTGATCCGTTAGAACAATATTTGCTAGACCATGAAAACAATATGTTTATGAAGGAAAGGGAGGAAATAGATGAAGTGTTTTTTAAACAGGAACCTATGCTGAAACATAACCTTCCTGTTGAAATTCTTGGGGATCCCCCTCCACCCAAGGGTGAACCCGTGTTGGAACTCAAACCATTACCTCATAATCTTAAGTATGCTTATCTTGATGAAAAAGAAATATATCCTGTTATTATTAGTGCTAACCTTTCAGAGAAAGAAGAAGAAATATTATTGAAAACTCTGAAGAAGCACTGAGCTGCTATTGGATATACCACATTATGCCAACACAAAATTACATTGGAGGACGATGCCAAACCAATTAGAGATCCTCAAATATGATTAAATCCCAAGATGAAGGAAGTGGTAAGAAAGGAGATACTAAAGCTCCTTGAGGCAGGTATTATTTATCCCGTTGCTGATAGTGAATGGGTAAGCCCTGTTCATTGTGTTCCTAAAAAGGGAGGTATTACCGTTGTTCCTAATGATAAAGATGAATTGATCCTGCAAATAATTATTACATGTTATAGGATGGTAATTGATTTCCATAAGTTAAATAAAGCTACTAAGAAAGATCATTACCCTTTACCTTTTATTGATCAAATGCTAGAAATACTATCCAAACACACACATTTTGCTTTCTAGATGGTTATTCTAGCTTCTCTCAAATACCTGTGTCAGCTAAGGATCAATCTAAAACTACTTTTACTTGCCCTTTTGGTACTTTTGCTTATAGACGTATGCCTTTTGGTTTATGTAATGCACCCACTACCTTTCAAAGATGCATGATGGCTATATTCTATGATTTTTGTGAAAAGATTTGTGAGGTATTCATGGATGACTTTTCCGTTTATGGATCCTCTTTTGATGATTGTTTGAGCAACTTTGATCGAGTTTTGCAAAGATGCGAAGACACTAGTCTCGTCCTGAATTGGGAAAAGTGTCACTTTATGGTTAATGAAGGCATTGTCTTGGGGCACAAGATCTCCGAGAGAGGTATTGAAGTTGATAAATCCAAAGTTGATGCTATTGAAAAGATGCCATGTCCCAAGGACATAAAAGGTATAAGAAGTTTCCTTGGTCATGCCGGCTTTTATAAGAGGTTCATTAAGGACTTTTCTAAAATCTCTAGGCCTCTGACTAATTTATTGCAAAAAGATATTCCTTTTGTCTTTGATGATGATTGTGTAGAAGCATTTGAAACACTTAAGAAAGCTTTGATCACTACACCCATTGTTCAGCCGCCTGATTGGAATTTACCTTTTGAAATTATGTGTGATGCTAGTGATTATGCTATAGGTGCTGTTTTAGGGCAAAGAGTCGATAAGAAATTAAATGTTATCTAGTATGCCAGTAAGACTCTTGATACTGCCCAGAGAAATTATGCTACTACTAAAAAATAGTTCTTAGCAGTCATGTTTGCATGTGATAAGTTTAGACCTTATATTGTTGATTCCAAAGTCACTATTTACACTGATCATGCTGCTATTAAATATCTTATGGAAAAGAAATATGCTAAGCCTAGACTCATTAGATGGGTTCTCTTGCTCCAAGAATTTGACTTGCATATTATTGATAGAAAGGGAGCTGAGAACCCCGTTGCTGACAACTTGTCTAGGTTAGAGAATGTTCTTGATGACCCACTGCCTATTAATGATAGATTTCCTCATGAATAATTAGCGGTCGTCAATGCTTCTCATACTGCTCCTTGGTATGCTGATTATGCTAATTACATTGTTGCTAAATATATACCGCCTAGTTTCACATACCAGCAAAAGAAAAAGTTCTTTTATGATTTAAGACATTACTTCTGGGATGATCCACACCTTTATAAAGAAGGAGTAGATGGTGTTATTAGATGTTGTGTGCCTAAGCATGAACATGAACAGACTCTATGCAAGTGTCACTCCGAATCTTATGGAGGACATCACGCTGGAGATAGAACTGCACACAAGGTACTACAATCTGGTTTTTATTGGCCTACTCTCTTTAAAGATGCTCGTAAGTTTGTCTTATCTTGTGATGAATGTCAAAGAATAGGTAACATTAGTAGACGTCAAGAAATGCCTATGAATTATTCTCTTGTTATTGAACCGTTTCATGTTTGGGGCTTTGATTATATGGGACCTTTTCCTGCCTCTAATGGTTATACACATATTTTAGTTGCTGTTGATTATGTTACTAAGTGGGTAGAAGCTATTCCAACTAGTAGTGCTGATCATAACACTTCTATTAATATGCTTAAGGAAGTTATCTTTCCGAGGTTTGGAGTCCCTAGATATCTTATGACTGATGGTGGTTTACATTTTATTCATGGTGCTTTCTGTAAGAGGCTTGCTAAGTATGATGTCAATCATAGAATCGCATCTCCTTATCATCCGCAGTCTAGTGGTCAAGTAGAGTTGAGCAATAGAGAGCTCAAATTAATTTTGCAAAAGACTGTGAATAGATCTAGAAAGAATTGGTCCAAAAAACTTGACGATGCATTATGGGCCTATAGAACTGCATACAAAAATCCTATGGGTATGTCTCCTTATAAGATGGTTTATGGAAAAGCGTGTCATTTACCTCTTGAACTTTAACACAAGGCATATTGGGCTATCAAAGAGCTCAATTATGACTTCAAACTTGCCAGTGAGAAGAGGTTGTTTGATATTAGCTCACTTGATGAATGGAGAACCCAAACCTACGAGAATGCCAAGCTTTTCAAAGAAAAAGTCAAACGCTGGCATGATAAGAGGATACAAAAGAGTGAGTTTAACGTAGGAGATTATGTTTTATTATTCAACTCTCGTTTAAAAATTTTTGCAGGAAAACTTCTCTCGAAGTGGGAAGGTCCTTACGTTATCGAGGAGGTCTATCGTTCTGGTGCCATAAAAATCAACTACTTCTAAGGCACAAATCCGAGGGTGGTAAATGGTCAATGAATTAAACATTATATTTCAGGTAATCCTATCAATGTTGAAACTAATATTATTGAAACCGTAACCCCTGAGGAATACATAGGGGACACTTTCCAGAACATTCCAGACTCCGAAAAGGCATAGGTACGTGGTACGATAAGTAAACCGACTCCAAAACAACTCCAATAGCAATTTTTATCAGTTTTGGAATATTTAAGAATTTTAGGAAGAAAGAAGTAGTCCGAAAGGGACACGAGGCTCCCAGAGTGTAGGGCGCCCCCCTGTAGGGCGCGCCCCCTGTCTCGTGGGCACCCCGTGTGCCTCCCGGACTCTGTTTTCTTGCACATTACGCATTTTGGTCGGTAAAAATTCAATATATATACTCCCGAAGCTTTTGACCACCTTATCATGCAAATATCCTCTATTTTCATTTCGAGCTGTTTTTGTTTCAGATCTAAGAGCATCATGTCGTCTCCAAGTGCTCCCAAGGACAAGTTTTTCAAGAGGGTTATCAACCCCTATCTTGCGGAGGTGTTGCAACACCCTCAAACCATTGAGATGCGTGAGGGGGTGCTGCACATCCGTGATGTGGAGGGACCAAGGCGTACGGGAAGCGTGGAGACAAAGCTCGAAGCCGTGGAGCAACAAGTTTTCAAGTGCCAAGGGATGGTGGAGCGTGGACTCGACGCCAACCAGATGATGATCACGGAGTTCACCAGCAACCACAAGCTGGATGCCAAAGTCATTGGGGAGACCATCTTCAAGCTTCAAGAGAAAATCGAGCATCTCCAAGCACAGATCTATGACCTGCAAAACCAGAACTGTGAGTATGAATATAGATTTAAGAGGACGAGTTTGGCTGCAGATTTAAGGATCCCGGAAACTCGATCATCCTTCTATGATGGAGAGCCTATGCCTTGGAAGACGGACGACAAGCCTACATCAGCAACAATTCCTACTTCACCACCTCCGAGGACCTAATCACATGGATATGGGCACTCCCCTTGGCAACTGCCAAGCTTGGGGGACGTGCCTCGGTATCGTATCACCATCACACTCCTATCTTTACCGCTTTCCTTAGTTCGATCTTTTTAGTAGTATCTTGATCTAGTAGATTCAAGTTTTTATATCAAGTAGTTTTGAGTTTTGCTTTGTGATCTCTTTTTGTAATCGAGTCTGTGAGCTATCTATAATAAAGATTAGTGTTGAGTCAAGGGCTTTGCTATGTTTCTATGATCTTGAGAAAGTAGAAAGAATAATGGAGTTCATATCGATCTTATGGATAGTGACAACTTCACACATAGAAAGTATGAGGCATAAAAATTATTGAGAGTTGATGAACGTAGCCTTGGTCATCGTTGCAATTAATAGGAAGTGATAAGGAAAGAGGGGTTCACATATAAATATATTATCTTGGACACCTTTTATAGTTGTGAGCACTCATTAAGTATGACATGCTAAAAGAGTTGACGTTGGACAAGGAAGACAAGTAATGGTTTATGTTTCCGACATCTCAGTTAAAGTATATTGTCATTGACCTTACAAACATGTTGAGCTTGCCTTTCCCCATCATGCTAGCCAAATTCCTTGCACCAAGTAGAGATACTACTTGTGCTTCCAAATATCCTTAAACCCAGTTTTGCCATGAGAGTCCACCATACCTACCTATGGATTGAGTATGATCCTTCAAGTAAGTTGTCATAGGTGCAAGCAATAAAAATTGCTCTCTAAATATGTATGACTTATTAGTGCAGAGAAAATAATCTTTGTATGAACTTGTTGTGGAAGTAATCAAAGCGACGGACTGCATAATAAGGTCCACATACAAGGGGCAATATAAAGTGACGTTCTTTTTCATTAAGATTTTGTGCATCAACCCTAAACGCGCATGACAACCTCTGCTTCCCTCTGCGAAGGGCCTATCTTTTACTTTATGTTTTTACTTTATACTTGAGTCAAGGTGATCCTCACCTTTCCCTTTTTCATTTTATCCTTTGGCAAGCTCCTCGTGTTTGAAAGATCATGATAGATATATCCAATTGGATGTAAGTTAGCATGGGCTATTATTGTTGACATCACCAAAAGGTGAATACGTTGGGAGGAAACACAATAAGCCCCTATCTTTCTCAGTGTCCGGCTGAAACTCTATAACCACAAGTACTGCATGAGTGTTAGCAATTGTAGAAGACTACGAGATAGTTGAGTATGTGAGCTTGCTGAAAAGCTCTATTGTTGACTCTTTTTGATATTATGATAAATTGCAATTGCTTCAATGACTGAGATTATAGTTTGTTAGTTCTCAATGAAGTTTCTGAACCATACTTGACATTGTGAATTGATTGTTACTTGAGCATACGAAAGTATATGACAAAATCTATAAATGTTGTTGTTATTAGAATAATCATGATGCCCTAATGTTCGTATTTTGTTTTTATCGACACCTCTATCTCTAAACATGTGGACATATTTTTCGATTTCGGCTTCCGCTTGAGGACAAGCGAGGTCTAAGCTTGGGGGAGTTGATACGTCCATTTTGCATCATGCTTTTATATTAATATTTATTGCATTATAGGCTGTTATTTTACATTATATCTCAATACTTATGGCTATTCTATCTTATTTTACAAGGTTTACCATGAAGAGGGGGAATGCCGGCAGCTGGAATTCTGGCTGGAAAAGGAGCAAACGTTGGAAACCTATTCTGCACAGCTCCAAAAGTCCTGAAACTCCACGAAACAACCTTTTGGAATTAATAAGAATTTCTGAGCGAAAGAAATATGCCAGGGGGCCCACACCCTGTCCAGGAGACAGGGGGCGCGCCCCCTATCTCCTGGGCCCCCTGGTGGGCCTCCGGCATCCATCTTCTGCTATATCATCACTTTTACCCTAGAAAAAATCGAGAGCAAGCTTATGGGACGAAACTCCGCCGCCCCGAGGCGGAACCTTGGTGGAATCAATCAAGGGCTCTGGTGGAGCTGTTCTACCGGGGACACTTCCCTCTGGGAGGGGAAATCATCACCAACGATCCTCTCATCGGGAGGGGGTCAATCTCCATCAACATCTTCACCAGCACCATCTCCTCTCAAAACCCTAGTTCATCTCTTGTATCCAATCTTGTATCAAAACCGCAAATTGGTACCTGTGGGTTGCTAGTAGTGTTGATTACTCCTTGTAGTTGATGCTAATTGGTTTACTTGGTGGAAGATCATATGTTCAGATCCTTTATGCATATTATTACTCCTCTGATTATGAACATGAATATGCTTTGTGAGTTGTTACGTTTGTTCCTGAGGACATGGGTGAAGTCTTGCTATTAGTAGTCATGTGAATTTGGTATTCGTTCGATATTTTGATGAGATGTATGTTGTCTTTTCCTCTAGTGCTGTTATGTGAATGTCGACTACATGACACTTCACCATTATTTGGGCCTAGAGGAAGGCATGGGGAAGTAATAAGTAGATGATGGGTTGCTAGAGTGATAGAAGCTTAAACCCTAGTGTATGCGTTGCTTCGTTAGGGGCTGATATGGATCCATATGCTTAATGTTGTGGTTAGGTTTACCTTAATACTTCTTTTTGTAGTTGTGGATGCTTGCAATAGGGGTTAATCATAAGTGGTATGCTTGTCCAAGTTAGGGTAGTACCCAAGTACCGGTCCACCCACATATCAAATTATCAAAGTACCGAAGGCGAATCATATGAACGTGATGAAAACTAGCTTGACGATAATTCCCAATATGTCCTCGGGAGCTCCTTTCTCATTATTAGAATTTGTCCAGGCTTATCCTTTCCTACATAAAGGATTGGGCCCCCTTGCTGCACTTTGTTTACTTTATTTACTTGTTACTCGTTACTATTTATCTTATCACAAAACTATCTATCACCTTCAATTTCAGTGCTTGCAGAGAAAACCTTACTGAAAACCGCTTATCATTTCCTTTTGCTCCTCGTTGGGTTTGACACTCTTACTTATCAAAAGGACTACGATAGATCCCCTACACTAGTGGGTCATCACCCACAAGTATAGGGAATCGCAACAGTTTTTGAGGGTAGAGTATTCAACCCAAATTTATAGATTCAACACAAGAGGAGCCAAAGAATATTTGAAGGTATTAGCAGCTGAGTTGTCAATTCAACCACACCCGAAGATTAATTATCTGCAACAAGGTGATTAGTAGCACAGTAGTATGATAGTTTTGATGATAGCAGTAGTAGTAATGGTAATAGTAACAATGATAGCAGTGGTATTGTAGCAATAACGATAGCAGTAGCAACACTAGTAACTTAGGAAGAACAATATAAGACAATTTCGTAGGCATTGGATTGGTGACTTGTTGGATGACATTCATCATGTGATGGTTATAACCTAGGGCGATATGGCACAGCTCCAGTTCATCGATATAATATAGGCATTTATTCCGTAAATAGTCATACGTGCTTTATTAAAAGAACTTGCATGACATCTTTTGTCCTACCCTCCCGTGGCAGTGGGGTCCATATTGGAAACTAAGGGATATTAAAGCCTCTTTTTAATAGAGAACCGGAACAAAGCATTAACACATAGTGAATACATGAACTCCTCAAACCCCGATCATCACCGAGAGTGGACCCGGTTGTTGTCATTCCGGGGTTGTCAGGTCATAACCGTAGTAGGTGAATAGAACTTGCAAGATCAGATCTAAAACATGGATATAATGATGAATTCATAAATGGTTCAGATCTGAGTTCATGGAACTCGGGCCCAAAGTGACAAGCATTAAGCATAGCAAAGTCATAGCAACATCAATCTAAGAACATAGTGGATGCTAGGGATCAGGCCCTAACGAAACTAACTCGATTAGATGATGAATCTCATCCAACTCCTCACCGACCAGCGAGCCTACGAAGGAATTACTCACTCCCGGTGGGGAGCATCATGGAATTGGCGATGGAGATGGGTTGGTGATGATGAAGGACGAAGATCCCCCTCCCCGGAGCCCCTAATGAACTCCAGATCTGCTCTCCCGAGGAAGAACATGGCTTGGCAGCGGCTTCGTCTCATGGATTGAGATAATTCTTTTTCCCTGTTTTTTTTTCAAAATATGTGATTTTATAGTATCAGGGGGGTCATCTGTAGGGCCGCCAGGTGGGTACAACCAACCTGGGCGCGCTAGGAGAGGGGGGCGCGTCCTGCTGGGCTGTGCCCACCCAGGTGCCCCTCTCCGGCAGGTCTTGGCTCCAGAAATTCTTATTATTGATATAAAAAATCCTTGCAAAGTTTCGTTCCATTCCGAGAACTTTTATTTCTGCACAAAAACAACACCGTGGTAGTTCTGCTGAAAACAGCGTCAGTCCGGGGTTAGTTTCATTCAAATAATGCAAATTAGAGTCCAAAAGAGGAAAAGCGTGAGAAAAAGTAGATACGTTGGAGACATATCAACTCCCTCAAGCTTAAACCTTTGCTTGTCCTCAAGCAATTCAGTTGATAAACTGAAAGTGAGAAAGAAAAACTTTTACGAACTCTTTTGCTCTTGTTTGCATAAATAAGCTTAAACAACACCTAGGTTTTTAGCTAGCATTATAACTAACCATGTCAATAATAACATTTAAAGATTATAATGACTCGTATCAATGACATAATCAGCTAGCGAGCAATAATAAAATATCTCAAACAACAACATGTTGTCAAAACAACCATGATATAATATAACAATAGTGGTATCTCGCTAGCCCTTTGTGAGACTTCAAAACATAAATGCAGGGCACCTCCAAAGTTCAAGCAGCGACTAAACATTGTAATTCATGGTAGAAAAGATTCAGTCATGATGCACCCAACATTAGCTACACATAATGCATAAATCATGGCAGTTGTGCTCTACTCAGTTTCTGGCGCTTGTTTTAGAAGGTGGTGACTCAACATAGAAGTAAATAGATAGTCCCTTCGAGAGGGAAGCAGTGATTTGCAAAGGTGCCAGAGCTCAATTTTTAAAACAGAGATAAATGATATTTTGAGACATGCACCCTTCTTATTCACTTCACGACCATCAGATATCAATATCTTCCATGCTAAGCACGCTAGTGGCGGTTCCCAAGCGATAAAAGTAAAGGTTTTGACTCCATTGGGAGTTTTTGTTTGATTATTTCAGAGATGAACTCTTTTTCATGTTTGCAGTTTGGGACTGGACATCCCTATTACCGCTCATTTTCTCGTGCAATGGCGAGTGAACAAACACTCGACCTGAGAATAACCCGCTTAGCATGGAAGATACCGACCACCTCCCGTCATTCCACGAACGATCCAGGCACACAGAAAGGATAATTTTTATAAGTTTTTAGAGGTGGCACATGCAAATTTACTTAGGACGGCAGGGTAATACCGCATATAGGTCGGTATGGTGGACTCATCTTGAATAACTTTGGGTTCAAGGTTTTTAATATACAAGCAGAATTCCCACTTAGTACAGGCGAAGGCTAGCAATTTAGATTGAGAAGCGGCTAGCTAGAGAGCAACAACAATCATAACCGTGCATTATGCGTAAGTAACATTGGACACTAGCATGAATAGGATATGGACACCATGAACATAGATATCATAGAGGCTATGTTGGTTTTGATTCAACTACATGTATGAACATGTGCCAAGTCAAGCCACTCGAATATTCAGAGCAGGATACCATATCATCATACTACATCACAATCATTTTAACGCTATGTTGATATCCAAGATAAATTATTATCAACTCCCAGCTACTTATGCATGGCATGAGAAACTATAATCTCTAATTGTCATTGCAAACATGTTTAATCATAATGGGCTGAATCATGGATACTAGGTTAAACATATTTACACAAATAGAACATGTCGAGTTCATACCAGTTTCTCCCTGCCACGGCCAGTTCATCGGATGTCTTCATTATTGCCTTTCACTTGCATGACCGAATGATATGAAAACAATAATAGTGCAAGAATGCAGTGGACTAAGCTGGAATCTGCAAACATTTTATTCAACAGGAGAAGAAAAGGTAAAATGTGCTCTTATTAGTTCAACAATTATTCATATGAGAGCCACTCAACATTTTCATCGTGGTCTTCTCCTTGGTAAGACTCGAATAAAAAGAAAAGAAGTTCAGAGAAACACACTGAAATATTTTTGGAGTTTTTGATTTTCTTGAACAAGCAAACAAAAGGGAAAAGCGAAAACGAGAAAAACTATTTACACGGGAAACCTCCCAACAAGCAAAAGAAGAACAAGGGAATCTTTTTGGATTTTCTTTTTAATAGTACTACTAAGCGTGCATTGAAAGTAAACTAGCTAAAACTATTTTTTTTGGTTTTTCTAAAGTTTTCCAAACACACAAGAAGAAAGCAGGAAAATAAATCTAAGCATGGATTATACAATGAAAGAGTGTGAACACCGATTAATGAAATATGTGGACATGGATGTAAGGTCGGTGGAAACATGTACTCCCCCAAGCTTAGGCTTTTGGCCTAACTTGGTAGTCGATTAGTAGCCTGGAGAGTAGTAGTGGTGCTGAGGAGCAGGCATACACTCATCCCACTGCTGAGGCTCCTCCACAGCCTCTGTAGCAGCGTGAGCGTTCCTGTAGGCGATGATGTCTGCAGGCATAATCCGGTATCCGCCCCTGGCAGGATAATCAAACAAAGCAGGCGCATGCAATGGAATAACATCACGAGTTTCAATGCTATAGACCAGGTTGTAAGGAATGGCAATGTCAGGACGATCATGTGTAAGAAAGTGATGGTGTTCCATGGCTGCACGGTCTAGGTAAACCTTAGTCAGAGGGTAATCATGAGGGCATGTCCCAACATTGAAGTGAGCCGCCAAACGAGTAGCAAAAATCCCACCATGTATTTTACCCTAGGATTTGTTAAGATGCAGGCAACGAGCCACGATAGCTCCCAAGCTATGCGTGTTTTCTCCCTCAAGTGCACGACGTAAAACAACAAGGTCTGGTGAACTAAGTGCACCACCTTCTCCCTAGCAAGCAAGCATTTAGTAATGAAAAGTGCAAAGTAATGAACAGCAGGAAAATGTAAGCCAGTGGCAGTGATGGCTAACACTCCTCTCTCATCACACACCGTCAAAGTGCGATAAAAGGCCTCAAACTCGGACGGCCTAGGATGAGCCAAGCTCCCATCAGAACGGATCATGCATATGTTACAAAATTCAGTAAGTGATATCTGATGGTTTTCAGCATATAAATCAAAGCTCACTTCAGGAGGATTATTCCTAGACAGGAAAGTAAAACTTTGAACAAAGATGTTTGTGAGGATTTGGTGCCGATCACACTCATCTGTGATGAAGTCAGTGAGGCCGGCATTAGCAATATATTGCATGAACTCCTCAAGAATTTCAGCCTCTTGTAGGAACAGGGTGTGCGGCCATTCGCACGGCCGTACTTCCGCCAACCTCCGAGGGTGGAGATCACTGTCAGAAGAATTCCCAATAACACCCTTGGAGTTCTTCTTAGAGCCAAACTTCATAAAGATATTCATGTCCGCGTACAGTTTTTCCTATGAACAAAAATCTGAATTTTTAGTTCACACAATTTTCCCGACAGAACTTCACAAAATTGATAGCAACTAATCATAGGGATACATTGAGGCCATAGCAAGCAGTCAAACAACTTAGAACACTAAGAATTCAACATGCAAGCTCATCTACAATAGCACCAAGAGTAGCTAATTATTCAAAGTATAAACCACTAAAACAAAAACTAATTGGATAATGGTGGAGTCATATACCAATCAACAATCCCCCCAAAACCGTTTCGGAAATGGAGCTTCGAGCTAAGAGATCGAAATCCGCAAGTTTGAGCTCAAGAACACGGGAGAGAGAGCAATGAAGATTTTTTTTCTGGAGGTAAATGATGATGTGGGCTAAAGAGATAAGTGAGGGGCCCACGTGGGGACCATAACCCACCAGGGCGCGCCTGGGGGTCCTGGCGCGCCCAGGTGGGTTGTGCCCACCTGGTGCACCCCCCTCTGGTATTATTTGCACCAAAAATTCAGAAATATTCAGAAAAAAATCATGTAAAATTTTTAGAGCATTCTGAGAAGTTTTTTTTCGGTCATTTTTTTATTGCACGGGAAATTCAGAAAACAGAAAAACATGGCATTTTATTCTATTTAACTAGTAAAAATAGGAAACAAGAAGTAAGGGCAGAAGGTAGTGCTTACTAAATTCATCAACTTCATACCGCTAAACAATGACTTATTAATAAGATTGATCAGGTCTTATTAACAACCACTTTCGATTAGGATGAAACCGAAGGACTTTCGTAAATCACTAAGTTACTGTAACATCCCAAATTTTCAATTTGGAATGTTATACATTAGATCATCATTGCATATCATAATTTATTGCATTTTGGCTCAATCCTAGAAATTCTACACAACTCAAGGACCCACGGAGAGAGTTGGGGATTTCGTTATTTTCATATTTGAGTTTCTCAAATTTTGAAAATAGGATAATTTGATTTTAATTATTTTTATCTTCAATTATTTCTATTATAAAAATATGAGAGAGGGAATAAAATGACTTTCCCAAAATAAAGAAATATTGAGGATTTAATAATAAAATCAAATAAGGTTTTATTTCGGAGTTTTATTACTATTTTATTTGAATTAGGAAAAATGCACGTTTTTCAAAATTGCATTTAGGCCCCAAATAAATGTTCGTCCTGGCCGACTTGATTTTAGAAGTCGGGGAAAATTTATTTCGGGAGTTTTGGAGTCCGTTTAGTATTTTTTTTATTTGTTTTTCTGCATGTAATTATTTTATATAAAAAAACCGACCTACCGGGCCGTGTCCGCCTAGGACTCTAGGCCCGGCCGGCCTTTATAAGCCGGGGGAGCCCAAGAA